>NW_005368305.1:2569422-2571226 GCF_000412655.1 Myotis brandtii | reverse complement strand
ACCTGGGTTGCGGGCACATCCCCAGTGGGAGATGTGCAGGAGGCAGCTAATCGATGTTTCTAACTCTCTATCTCTCTCCCTTCCTCTCTGTAAAAAAATCAATAAAATATATTTAAAAAAAAACAATATTGAGTGAAATGAAGACAAATATACATGATGAAGAAAACATGGCAAAAACATCCAGACAAAAAGACAGGGGATAAAATCATTTCAGATTCTGAGCTGACTGCAAACTTGATTTTTATGATGCCACCCAAAATGTAATGTGTAACTGCCCTGGTATAACTAGAACACTTAGCCTTTTCAAAATGAAATGCGCACTGCCTCAAAACAGTGAGAAAACAGAGCCGTCAGCAGCGTAAGCAGAGGAGACGAGGAAGGGGAGATGATGACTCCAATGGACTCTGCCTCGCCAGTCCACCAAGGACACTGCACTCAGTGCCTAGAGAAACATTACACACCTGCTCAATACCCAGGGAACAGCCTGAATGATGTGTCATAACACATGAGGAGATGCAATAACTTAGGATTTTAGCCTCCAAAAGACTTAAGAAATAGGTTACCTGTAGTTAAATGGTTCTAATCTTAAAGAGACTGTCCTTTTGACTAAGCACAAACTATTCTAATACATAGAAGTAGCAAGATTGTTATTTTGGGGGGACTTAAAATATGGGGAGAAAACATTTAGCAAGCTCTTCATCAAATTAATCACATAAAAATAACTGCTAGCAGTCATTGAGAGTTTTCTTCCAGGCATTATGCTACACTCTACTTACATCATCTCTTTTAATCTTCTCAACCACTCTGTGAGGTAAATATTATTACTTACTTCCCATCTCATTTTAAGATTATCTGATCTTAATGTCTTTGTGAAAGATAAACCTGCGCCTAGAGCCAAGATTCTCCCAGGATTTCAACATCCATCTGTTCTGGTCCTCAATGTTTGCGAATTAAACTCTCAAATAATAGAGTGACTGAAAGTTGGAAGAAGTAGGGGAAGAACTGAAAGCACATGCTGATGGAAACATCCTTATATATTTTGCTTAGGATGAGTCATGTTCTCCTTTTCATCGCAGGGTTCACAGATATCCTCGATTTTAACCTCAACCAACACACACACACACACATACACACACACACACACACACACCCCTGATTACCACAGCCAGCTATAGTGTGTGGTATATGGCTCATGACATGTAATGAAACTGATAGCATCCTGTGTATACTAGGATATGCATTATTTTATAAACTGCGCATTATATATATAATTACTGGTTATAAAATATAATCCATATTTTGTAAATTATCCTATATAATAAAAGCCCAGAAACTGAAATGGCAGAACGACCAGAGACCAGAACGACCATGGCCCCTCACCCTGGCCAGCTGCCCCCAGCAAGTGATTAGGGCCAATCAGGCAGGCAGGCAAGCAGTTGTGGGGCAATCAAGGAGGCAGAGGCAGTTAGTGGTGATCAGGCAGGCAGGCAGAGGCTGTTAGGGGCAATCGGTGAGGCAGGCAGAGTGGTTAGGGGTGATCAAGGAGGCAGAGGCAGTTAGGGGTGTTTAGGCAGGCAGAGGCAGTTAGGGGTGATCAGGGAGGCAGGCAGAGTGGTTAGGAGTGATCAGGGAGGCAGGCGAGCAGTCAGGGATCAGCAGTCCTGGATTGTGAGAGGGATGCCTGACTGCCGATTTAGGCCCGATCCCGATCCGTGGGATCTTAAACTGACAGTGGGACATCCCCCGAGGGGTCCCGGATTTTGAGAGGGTGCAGGCCAGGCTGAGGGACCCCTTCCCTCCCCCC
>NW_005368305.1:2542020-2569214 GCF_000412655.1 Myotis brandtii | reverse complement strand
ATTATTTTTGTTGCTACTTCATAACTGTAATTTTGCTACTGTTATGAATCGTAATGTACATATCTGATATGCTGGATGGTCTTAGGCGACCCCTGTGAAAGGGTCGTTCGACCGCCAAAGGGGTCGCAACCCATAGGTTGAGAACCGCTGCTCTAAGGTAACAACACATTATTTAAGAGATTTGGCACTTGTAATCTGTCTGCATGTATGTTGTAAATACGAATGACTGTAAGTGTGCTATAAATCTGAAATGCACATGTGAAGTATATGAAATATATTGGTTGTAATCATGTTATAGGACTTTTAGCAACCGCTGCTCTAAGGTAACAACACATTATTTAAGAGATTTGGCACTTGTAATCTGTCTGCATGTATGTTGTAAATACGAATGACTGTAAGTGTGCCATAAATCTGAAATGCACATGTAAAGTATATGAAATATCAAATTGGTTGTAATCATGTTATAGGACTTTTAGGATCTCAGAGTATCTGTTAATTCTAAAACCCTCAGAGGTTTGCAAAAATAAAGCAGCCAACTGAATAGTATCAGAAACAAAACACTACTTTCAACAGTGACTTCAAACAAGAAGAGTATTCTAATTACCTCTCATTTCAATTTTCTACATTAGTAATTTATTTTTATATCACCACATGTTACATAGGGCAATTTGCTAAACTGTGGTTTGCAACAGTGGTTCCAAGGAGGGAAATGTTGGTTTTGGTGTCTTCATGGAAGAATTCACTTTGAAACTGACAGAGATTAGGAGGGGAGTGTTGCATGCGGGGGAAAACCTGAGCCCAGACACTGAGTATGGAAAATGAAACACCAGAGCATGTAAATCAGAGGATTAAAGGACATATGGAAATAAAAATAAATTAGCTTAAGCAGAAAAATGTGTGTGAGAGAGAGAGAGAGAGAGAGAGAAAGAGAGAGAGACTCAAAGGGGGAGGCAGAGATTGTGCCTAGAGAAGTCTATAAAAAACACAAAGTAACTACTGAATTTACCTTTTTTTAGTATATAGTGGGGAGCTACTGAAAATAGAACCAGGACTTTGAATCAACCCAATGATGCAAAGAAGTTGACTTTCAAATACACTAGAACATTTGGAAACTAACATACATAGATAGTTTGGGGTGGAGCAGTTGAATGGGTTGGGGGAGGTATTTTAGTTTCAAAAATATCCCTGACAGGAATTAAATTCTAAAATATTTTTCTATTTCAATATTCTCACAAGATATTGTATCTATCTATCTATCTATTTTAATTGCACTAATATGTATTAAATAGTCCAATGGCTTCAATTGTTTACTTTCTGTTTGGTCAACTTAATTTACTGAAAAATACAACAAAATTAAGAATTTTTAAAAATTCATATAGATATCATTTTTCTCTTGCTTTATTTTATGAAGAAATTCCAAATACCATACCCATGTAATCCTAAGTTAGCTTTTGGGGAGTCAAAAATAGTTATGATTTCCCTAAGCACTAGATTTTTGTCCTGAATTATAAATTAGTTAAGATGTATTTTTAATATTGCATTTAGTGTGACCGCCTCATACTGATTACATAAGGCTCTTAATTCATCTTTATTACTTTCACTAAAAGATCTGGTATAAATTGTGCAAATGCAGTAACAGCATAGAGGTATAACAAATCATTTGCATTTAAATGACTGGTGGTTTAATTCAGCTAATTATGTTTCTCTAATATTCAAACACCTGCATTATATTATGCACAATTCTGTGTAAGACAATAGAACATCTTCATCAGCCTTTAAACCCATAGTTTAAGATATTAAAGATAAAAAAGAAAGAAGGAAAAAGAAAAGACAGTTTATAAGTAGCCAGTGGGGAAGAGGGGGCTATGAATCATGCAGCAAATGATCTTTCTATCAATCCATCGTGGCAGTCATTATTTAAGCCTAATCATCGAGAATGCAGAAATGGGAGACAGAGCTAAACTCCTGCAATCGATGTCAGTTCTTCATGGTACTCCATGTCTTTTGGCAGACAGCCTGCTTTTACCTTAGAATGGAAGAAACTAAATATCAATGAAGAAGCACCTGCCTTTGCCAGTAGCTTTGACGTGCACCTTACCTGAATCTGCATAGCAACTTTCTTTCAAAGCTCTGTGAGCTATTCATATACGCTGCCTCAGCTATTTCTCGAACATCCATTGAGCTACATGAAGGCTAATGTTATCACCTTTTTCCAAATGGAAAATGTGAAGTGCCAAGAAATGATATGGTAAGTCTGAGAAAAACTAGAATTCAGGTTATAACACAAATAGCCTTCCTCTCCAGAATCTATTTTCCCTACATGTTCTCTAGCCAAGTGTACTTTGTCGTAATGCAGATGATTCAGCACACATATCTATTTCAGCACATTGTCGGAGGACGAAAGTGTTGTAAAAGCTTTGGTGAGTAATCTGTGAACTCTTATTCTGAGTATAATGCTTGTGGTGTTTTCCTAATGCTACAAACAAATTCAATATTAAGACATGGTCTTACATGTGTTTTTTGCAATAAAGTTATTTGTGCATCCCTATTAAACTATAAATCAATAAATAGCAACACATGAAAAGAATCTATTGTCAGAAATACAGTGTGGTTTAGGGTCAACTTCAATAACTTCAGGGTATTACAGAAATGCACTTACAGTGATCAATATACATTTTTCTTGCTCAAGAGGCTTTTATGCTGATGCACTTGTTTTCAACAAGGGAAAATACGTTGCACTACGAAAACAAAGGGAAATTGCTTGACTTATAAGGACTGCAGTGATGTTTCAAATTTTCACCTTCTGATATTTCAGAGTAATAAAATTATCCCACACCTTTCAAACATCTTTTAAATCTATATTATAAAGCCATTATCAAACCACAAGGAATCATATGAACATCTGATTTGGGACACCACGGATCTGGTAATTATCACTCTGCTATTATATTTGTGGAATATAAAGAGCAGTTGGATGTTGAGTTTCATGTTTTCTTCCTGAGCAAAGTAAAAATATCTGTATAAAAATGCATAGAAAAGCCATTTCATGCCAAAAGTGCTGATGTTTACATGGAAAGAGAAAACAGTAATTTTAATTACTGTGGTATATTATTTTGGAACATTGAAAAAGATATTATCACAAAATAGCTAAAACTTGTGATTAAAATTAACCAAAATATCACTCTTCCCAACCAATCAACAAAAAATCAAAAATGGCACAAGTCATATTTCTCAATGATGGTGAAAAAAAATATGAATTTACTTTTTCCATACATTTACTAAAACCCACAATCAAATGCATTCCTATTTCTCTAGAGTGTTCTTGTATCTTACTTGAATGTATAGTTAATATTTCATATGACCCATTCAATGTTCTTTATAGACCTTTGGAATAATGTTTTCAAATGCCCTCCAAAGAACTCATCCTGTCTCCAGGAACAATACGTCTCGAATTACTGTGCTGAGGTTTTACATTAAGAGGGGAATATCTGCTCATAGTTCATGTAATTTGCACTTGAGAGAGAGTGGGGTTTTTTTAGTCTGTCTATGCAGCCATCCTATTCCTTTGAAAAACATAAGGTTCTTTGTGCCATTTCTTCAAATACCCATCCTTGAAATTCTAACAGCAGGGGATTCAGATACAGTTCCTAAGGCAATGCCCTGAGTATTCTACTTAGACCTGAGATTTTTTCGTCTTTTGCTGATATAGCAACCAAAGATAAAAATAGGTCATTTAGTTAGAGAATCCTAGATGTATGCAACACAGAGCTGTGAAATAGGAGATAAGGACAATGAAATCTGAGGAAGAAACTTCTTGGACGATCTTTTAACTTGATACTATTTGTCTGTTACATGTGGAAGATGCTGTACAAGAGCTTTGATGCAAAATTCAGATTTATCTAATTATAATACCCAAATATAGGTTAATCAGTGACTATGATATTTAAATTTAATGAAGCATAAACTGGCTTACTTTGGAGAATGCAAGGGCATTGAATTTTTCATGAGTGTTCCACATGACTCTGTCTCCAGTGTCCTCATCCTTCCTTCATGTCGCTCCTTCACAGATGTAATCATAAGTAAAATATGATATAATACAGGCCATGATGGAAACAATCAGAGGGTGGAAATACATTCTCAATTTGCTTATCGAAAAACACTGCCTTTCCTTTAGTGTATAACTGAATACAAACATAGTGCTTTGATGTCCCTTACTGTCTTGAAATGTTGGATTTATCATCCGTTTCTAACAATAACTTATTCCCACTTGGTTTGGCATTAAAATAAGTGTGCCTTTATATTAAGAGCTTAAGGTAAAGGAAAAACAGTATTCCAATCCTCCTCAGCCTATAAGACTTCTGACAAAGCTCACTTGGAATGTCAGGTCTTCAGTGTGACAATTACATGTTTTCACCTCTGACATTTCCATTATCTAGGTTTACTTTTCACCTCTGTTCCCAGTGGCTAGAGCACTAACTGGATATGGTCAGTGTGGTAGTTTTTATTATGACTGCAGTTATCTGCTAGTAATTTCTTCATATAGTAACCAGAATTAGACATTACTACCCTGTATTTGTTCAGTCTTCCTACATTTTTTAATTTCAATTTTACCTATGAAGTAGTATATTTTTCCTCACATCAGCCCTGCAAGTTAGGTGGGCCAAGTGTTATTATGATTATTTTATAAATGAAAAAAACACACAAAAAACCAGGACTGGAAAGTTAAATGATATTTTTAAAAATTGTACAACAAGTTAGTATGAAATGCAAAGAAAGAATCTGGGTTCCCAGTTCCTTGGAGAATACCGTTTCTACAGAGGGCAACCACCCAATCTTACAGAATAAGATAGTGGGTCTGGATTCATGAGCTCCCCCTTGCTCAATTAATAACATTGTAGGAGAAAAGATAAGACTGCATCATGTTTGCTAAAGGAGCAAGAGCCTATTTATTTGTGCTGTGATATCCAGATTGGTTATAGAATAGTCTATAAAAAGCATTTACCAGAACATCCATCCTTTGAGGGCCAAGGCTGTCTGACTTACTTTGCATTCCTGGTGCCTACCAAAATAGTCCTCAGAGGAACATAATGGATTCTACCTATTGAACGGATAGTGCATGTGCTCTGTCTTTAGAGGAAAAATATCATTTTATTATTTCAACAGAGGCAAAATAATACGCGGAGTCAGAAGGCTCTAGATCCATTTCTGTCACTTTTCAGGTATGTTTTATTGAAGAAATACCTTATCTGTACTGTAAAGACAATGACACCTTCCTTTCTACCCTAAGAGCATTTCTGTAAACAATAACCTGAAAGAAAAGCTTTCTAAGAAACAACAAAGAGATAAGAAATACAAATATAAATTAATATTTTTCCTGTATTTAAAATACTACATCTATTTTATTCATAAAGATGTAGTTTCAGAAGTGTTTCAAAGATTTTAATAAAAATATATATGTTAACATATTTAAATATCATTACTTCTAAGCTTCATAAAATTTATATTTATAGTTGTTTAGATAACATCATATAATTTAGCTTATGTTATAAGAACTGCATATCTTATATAATCTTGGTTATCTTAATTTTAAAACTGACACCTAAAAAATTGAGGTTGGTTGAAATTTATTTTTATGAACTAGGAACTTCCTCATGTAGAATATAAATTTTAGTGAAGAGAATTCATTTAGAATGCTGCAAGAATAGCAAACTTGAAGTTGGTAAGTCATATATTTTTAAATGTCTTTTTCTCATTTAGCAAGAGAAAGCAATTATAATATTATATGAAATGTTATTCACAGTATATTATTCTTCACTAAATGGCTCTCATCATTGAATCCATCAAAAATATATTTAAGCAACAATGTGGGGGATTTCTTTCCGTAATTTCTGGGGATAGCGACCTCCTGTCAAGTGTAGAGTTGGCTATTAACACTCCACAGATACCCCTACTGCCTTCTAAGAAGAATCTGACAGTTCTTGGTAGGGCCAATGTTGGTTTGTAACTCCTTACCATGCTAATTATGAGGAACAAGTTGTATCTAGTATAACAAGGACATATATTAGCACTTAAAAGTCTTCACTAGTAACAGCAAACATTTTAAGTCCTCAGGGTTACCCCATTTCTATGAGATAAGCAAAGAAATCAGGGACTTGCTACTCACAAGAATAGGTTGTTCTCATATGTGAGCATATATTAAGGGTGTCAGAGCTGCCTTGTGGGTGGAGCCAGTCTAGACACAAAGTGTGACAGCACAGAGTCTGGTGTTGCTCTCAGAGGCAAGCATAAGTCTGGGGATAAGGAAACAATGTATCTTAAATCCAGAGATGTAAATGGAGAATAGAACTTGAATTTGAAGCAAAATCTTGAAAGATTCCCTAAGGTGAATTTAAATTTGAGAAAGAAATTTAAATTTCTGCTAGTAATTTCTTCATATAGTAACCAGAGGCAGGAGGCAGCCAATCAATGATTCTCTCTCATGATTGATGTTTCTATCTCTCTCCCTCTCCCTTCCTCTCTGAAATCAATAAAAATATATTTTTAAAAAAAAGTTGTGGAAAATGTGATCAAATCCCTGGGTCCTTAAAAAAATGTAAATCTAGCAGCTCCTGTGCTTTTTGAGCTCAGCCCTTAGACACAGGTTGCAATTTTCCCTTATCCCTATGCAACCCAATTTATATTTAAAAACAAAACAAAACAAACAAACAAAAACAGATCTCTAAATGAAGGGTATAGGGCTCAGAGCAAAAGAATAGCATGCAATTCATTTGGAGTGCTAGGCATACATAATACAGCATATGGATTAGGAAGATGGGGGTCTAGGTCATTACTTTAAGGGGGCACACACCTACTTTTTATAGTTTTTATTTTATGACTTTTTAAATTTCTTAGCTATACAGGGCAACACTGAAAAAACTGAGGGGAATATTTTTGCCTGCTGTTTTTAAAAATGTAAGTGAAAAAAAGAATATCTTAATGGACACTCATAACAGTGCCACATATAATGTTATAATTGCAATAATTTTGATGGAATTGGACCTGACCCTAAAACCTGAATGCAGAAAAACCAACATGGACATCAAACTTGTTTGCAACTAACATCAGTGGAATTTTTCACTAAATAATTCCGGCACATGCTCAGCCAATATCTAAAGGGATCCTTAACTAATTATTTGTAATTATTGAAATCTACTTAAAAACACTCACCTCAGGCATTGTGCCTATGACCGTCATTTTGTTATCCACTTGTGTCCTGACAAGCCTGAAACCTTGGGATTATTAGCTTTCATTTACAGATAGGCACTGCGGTTCAGCGAGGCTACATTATTTGCCCAAAGTGATAAAATTTGAAACCAAGCCTGAACAGAAATTGCATACTTTATCAACTATAAAATAAGAAAAGTTCAGTAAATTGGGTTAAATTTCATAATTTTCACATTTAATGTTTATCAGATTATAAAAGCAATACTCTTAGAGTTCTAAAAATTTTTAAATAAGCAAAAGAAAACCAGCATTTATTCTTTAAAAAGAGGGAGATAAATATAAAGACAGAATTATCAAATTTTCTACTATTAACATTCTGCACCACTCTTAACATTCTTATGTATTTATTCCTGACCATTTTTTTTCCTTCTCTAAGAATACAGGAAGATAGACACATATTTTCTTATAATTCAATTTCTCCATTTTCCAAGTGCTACATGTTATAAAATGTAACAATAATAATACCTATACTTTACAGAGTTGTTTTGAAGTTTAAATATGGATAATGGAAGTAAAGAGCTTAGTAAACAACCTGGCACATAATATTACTGTTAAAAAAAAAAATGGTCGCTTTGAAGTTGAAGATTCTTCAAAATGCTTCTGATCTTTTTCTTTGGGATTTCTGGACACTCCCTACACCAAATCCGTGGTTCAAGCCACCATCAGACCTTGATCAAAATAGCCATTGTGTTCCCCTGTTTTCCCTCTGTGTCTGTCTGTCTATTCAAGGGCAGTGGCCAGAGTGGTCACATCCCTGCTCAAAACCCTCCCTGGCTTTCCTATAGCTTACATATTGAAAGTCAACGCCCTTAGGCTGCCCCACAGGGCTTACTTCTTTCTAATCTCTGTAATGACACCCCTGCTCACTCTTCTTTAGCCTCTTGGCTATTGTGTAAATATACCAGGCTTGCTGCTGCCCTAGAAGTCTTGAAGTCACTCTTCCCACAGTCTCTATTCTTCTCCTAGAAATCTTCATGACTTATTCTCTAGATGTCTTTGAAAATGTCCCCTCATCTGAAAGAACATATTCCCGATCACCCTCAATATATAAATCAGCCCTCTCTCTGTAACTCCACACCCCATATGGAACCTTCAATATTTTCCTGCATATCCATTTCACTTAATATGTATATACTTATTTGTTTATTTGTTTATGGTCTGTTACACCTGCCTAAAAATAAGACCTTAATAATAGGAATTTTAACTTTCTCATTCACTTGCCCTTAACTAATACCTGACAGAATAAGTATATCAGGAGAGACTTCTTACAAACATGGATTTCTGAAATGGGTTCTGAAGAATCGGTAGAATTTGAACAATCTGAAATGATATAAGAGCAAGTGTTGCAGGAAGAGCAAGCCCAAGAAAATACACAGAGTGAGAAAAAAAAGAGTAGAATCTGTACAAGCAAATACTTCTGTTTTATTGTTGTACGCAGTGTGAGCAGAGGAATAGTCATAGTTCAGGGAAGAGGCTGGGTCTTATTGGGGTTTGGAGGGCCATGAATGTCAGAGAGCAGGCTTGAATCTAATTTAATAAGCAATGGTGAATCTCTGGAGGTTTTTGAGTAGGGAAATAACATGACTGGAGCACTTTAGGAAGGTTTTTCTTGCAGGAATATACAGTATGGATTAAAGAGGGAAGTCTATAAATAGAGAGGCCGAAGTCTATAAATAGAGACGCCAGCGCTTTCTATAGGCCATTCCAACCTTATTCACCCTAACATCGGATAAATCAGAAAATACTTTCAGATTTTAATTTGTAAGTTTTTCAAGTAAGGTCACTAAATTAAAAGTAAAGACCTTTATTATAGAAGATACAGAAGCAAAATGGTAAAGAACTAACACAAATATAGAAAAATCCCAAGAAAATAAAATATATGTAATTGATAGAAAAGACTTTATTAAATGACCAAAAAACTGAGTAGAAAAAAATATATGACCAATGTCTTATAAGATTAAGATATCCTATTACAGCCCTAGCCAGTTTGGCTCAGTGAACAGAGCATCAGCCTGTGGACTGAAAGGTCCTGAGTTCGATTCTGGTCAAGGGCACATGCCTGCGTTGTGGGTTTGATCCCCAGTAGGGGGCGTGCAGGAGGCAGCCAGTCAATGATTCTCTCTCATCATTGATGCTTCTATCTCTCCCTCTCCCTTCCTCACTGAGATAAATAAAAATATATTTTTTTAAAAAAGATATCCTATTACAAAAGAAAAGTATCTTTTTCTGCTTATGTCACTTCAAAAGTATATGATGTAAAATAGTAATGCTGTCAAAAAATGAGAATATTCTCACCGTCTTATTACTGTACATCTGAACTAGCAGAAAATAAGTGGAAATTAAAACTATGTATAATGTACAACATGGAATATAGATTTTCGGGGTCTTGAGAAAATAATATGGACTGATTAAACAAATGGAAGCCTATAAGAAAGCAATCCATTCTTAAAGCCATGATTTTCCCAGAATCAGCCTTCAGAAACCCCAGGAAAAGATCAAGTAGTCAAATGATAATTTTGAAATTTTAAACATTTGCAGTATTTACCAAATTTACAAGACCCAACAGCCAATTCAGAAATTTAATTGAATATTTGAAAAAAAGTCATTGCTTTAAACTGATTTAACTCAAGAGGAAATTCTTAACTTTATTCAAGATATGTGTATAGGTAATTCCTAGTTCTTGCCAGTATTTCTTTATTGAGAAAAAGTTTTCAAGTTTATTCTACGAAGATGATGTATCATAGAATTGTACACTTGATACGTATAATTTCAAGTGAAACATATAATTTTAACCAATGTGTCCCAATAAATTAATTACATTAAATGGTTTAAAATAAATGATTTATTAAGTTAAAATAAAAGGTTTCACTGAAACCTTCATGAGGAAAAAAAAGTGAGAAATTGTTAAGGAGAACATTTTTAGCTTATTATCAAAACAAGCTCAAGGAAAATATCTAAGAAAACTGTGGCCTATGTTTTATTTCACCAGTATTGCTATTACACATAAATGTGTGCTTCATTTCAATAATTTGGTAATTCATTTCAATAATTTCAAATACTATTCTAGTCACTCGGATTAAGAAATATTAAAAATAGGCTAAATATTTCATGCCCTCAAAGATATTAGAACCTAATATCTATAGAGAGAAAGATAAGCAAATTATTTAATTACAAGGTATAAATGCTGTGATGAAAGAACGCTCAATTCAGAATGGCCACTAGGTAAAACTGTAAATTTCTTAGAAAAACATCTGCCCAAAGTCTTAGACCAAATCAGCACCTCATGCAGAAATATAAAAATGGCCCCCACTCCAACCCCCAGAACCCATCTAGGGTCTACTAGTATATGATATGAGGGGAGTACTGGTATAGGAACAAAGGTGTGTGACAATAACCTCAACTTCGGGGTATCAGAGAAGCCGTCTTCAAAAGGAGATTTTGGAAATCATCTTAAATAAATAATTTGAGGATGATGAGAAAATATTTAGGAAGAAGGAAGAACAAAATCTAAGACACAGAAACATGACATAAATAAGTTAGTATGTCTAAAGAACTACAGACAGCTTAGTGATGCTTGGACAAAATTTTGTGCCTGCTGTACGGACTACCCAATTAGGAAATTCCATTCAGAGAAAAATAATGGTATTTTGTCTAACCTACATAATATGCATGAAGCTTTGAATATGTGGGTGTGTTGAAGAAAGTGAGTTGAAGTAAAACGATAGAATTATTTTACAAATAAGTAACAGGAAATTATTTCAAGGCCATAAAAGCAGCAAGGAAGCGTAGCATACAAATAAGTGAACACACAAAGCTGACTGAACAATAAAATTCAGGCTCCTCGTGTTGAATAAATTATCTGATGGTGTAATACAAGAAACCATACAGCAATACATTTTTTATTAACAGGAATATTCTTCAAGTAAATTTTCAGTCCAGCACTTAAGGCAGAACAGTCTATATTATTCAAAATAGAAAGAAACATAGAAAAATCCTCAGATCTCATAGAATAACTGCAAAAATATTTTTTTGCAAATATGGAAATAATGGCACTTTCCACTTCTTTATATAATAAATACATACACATTTATGTATATATACATATACACATATATGTGAATATCTTTTAAAAAACTATCTGGTGCCGAAACCGGTTTGGCTCGGTGGATAGAGCGTCGGCCTGCGGACTGAAGGGTCCCGGGTTCGATTCCGGTCAAGGGCATGTACCTGGGTTGCGGGCACATCCCCCGTGGGAGATGTGCAGGAGGCAGCTGATCGATGGTTCTCTCTCATCGATGTTTCTAACTCTCTATCTCTCTCCCTTCCTCTCTGTAAAAAATCAATAAAATATATTAAAAAAAAAACTATCTGGTGATGAATCTACCTTAACATTTGAATTTTCATAGTTTACAGACTAAATGAGAATGTACAAGATCAGAACAATAGCCCAGATATAACAAACTAGTCCAATATGCACCACCATTCATCCATGGAGCATGGGGTGACAGGAGAAAGTGAGCCTCATGGACAGGATCCCATCTTACATGTTCCCAGAGCACACGGGCTTCCTGTGCTGTAACAGTCCTCAGATATGTAACGGGACTCTATATATTTACTGCTAATACCAATACCAGACACATAATTGGTCACAACAAATTGAACCCATAAATTCCTAAGTATCTATCTCCCTGCTACTTTATGCATTCAACAAGGCCAACAATCCTATCTCATTTACTATTGAATCTTTAGATCCTATCACTATTTCTGGCCACTATTACTATTCATGAAGAATCTTATCAATAAGTATTTGTTGAGTGAATGAATCAACTAAAAATGCAGAACTTCACAACCAAAAAAAAGGACCAGCTTAGAGAGAAGAACTTTTTTAAAAAAAATCCAGTCTGATAGATGGTTTCACTGACACCTCAGTGAGAAAAAAGAAAAAGAGAAATTGTTAAGGAGAAATAAGGGGTAAAAAGGAACTTAAAATTATTGTCAAAATTCTGGAACTCACAGTTGAGAGACCAGATAGCTTCACCTTGACAGAATGGTCTTCACAGTACATAGGCCTCTGTGCAACAACAAATTTTAACTCAGCAGCTTTGATATGTGCTGGAAACCAAGATCAACAGTAATTAATATAAATGGGAGAAGTCCCCCAGAAGGCTGAGTTTGGGCTTTGATATTCACAGGGTGAATATTTGCATTTTATTACCTACTGCTGACTCAATGTCCTAAAGCAAACTCCCCCCAAATCTGATAATCTTGCTGTTTACTAAACATTACCATTGATAGGTCTGTTTGCATTCCTAAAAGGCAATTGTGTACTCCAGTAAATAAAAGCAGCTAGGAATGGAGACTCAGTGGAACTTGACTACTATAGTTAAGCTTTCCCTGGCTTCCCCCTATAATTTCAAATTAATATTTCTTGTCTTGTGTGTCAATTTGCACATCAGCTCTTTCTCCAAGCCTTTGAACCTGAAAGCCACGCTGGCCATGGCTTTTCACAGATATGCTAGCAGTTAAGTGCCACTAAAACCTTGAATGGAAAATATTGAGAAAATACAAATTTTCTTATCAGCCATAAGTAAAATTAATTTCTATTATTCAATATTCACAATTACCAACTGCATAAATGGAAAAAAGTTTATTTCAAGAGGGTAAAAATGTATAAAATCTTGCATGATATACAAAGGGGTTTTAACCTAGTATTCTTTACTCAAGTCTCTGAAATAATAAGACTGTTTAAAAAGCAGCAAAAGGGGCACTACAAATAGTCACTAATGAACTTACATAATTAACTGCATTCAAATATCCCTCTACTTAATACCAGTATAGGTGATCAGATAGATCAATCTAGAGATACCTTTGATGATGTTGTCAACTTTTTTACCATCACTTTTGCATTACAAATGTATTATATATCTAAGTAAAGTAGAACTTCTATTTCATCTATAAAAATTGGGATTTCACGAAGTCAATGAAAATGATGTCCAATAACGTCTAGAATCAAATGCATAGCTACTGACAAATGAGGATCAGGCAGAATGAAACCACCTTATAAATCAAAAAAATCTGCAAGAATGCTTCAAAAGATATTGGTTTACTTACCTAAAAGATAAAGAAAGGCTCTTGGGAAAAATGATGTCTTGAAAAAAAAGCCATAATTTGTGTGTGTGTTTGTTTTTGTGTGCATTTTATTTTTCTTTTCCTTGGTTCCTTCTCCCCCCAAAAGAAATATTAACCCCCTGAGAAGGAGATATAGGGAGTGGTGGCCAATGAATATGGAATTTCTTTTGGGGAAGAAGAAAAAGTTCTGGAATTAGATACTTGTAAATATACTAAAAACTACAAATTGTACCCTTTAAAAGGGTGATTTATATAGTAAGGAAATTGTATCTCAATAAGAAGTGGAAAATACATTTTAAAAATTGAATTCCTTAGAATTTTGCTACGAAAGTTAAAATGTGAATTAAAAAGTATACTTTTATAATATTGATCAATATTATTTGAAAATGTGCACAGGAATGGTAATATTTGAGTGTTTCTCTTGCTCTAAAACATACATAGTTGTATTTTGTTAAATACAAGATTAGTTTTCAAAAGTTTAGCTTCATTCTTCTGTACAAAATCCAAATGAAACTTTTATATCTTTTAATGTGGAATTTAGTAGTACTTGTTTTCACATTATTAATTTTCTAAACTGGTCTCAGAGCAGAGCCTCTTGTATCCTTGTGTTTTGTGTTGTTGTTTTTTGTTGTTTGTCTGTTTGTTTTGCTTGTTTAATACGTTGAAGGAAATCAAGAAACAGTATTATTTTCAAATTAATTTAAGATTCTAAAAAAAAGAATTTATTATTTTTTTGTTGTTAATTCTCACCTGAAGATATTTTTCCATTGATTTTCAGAGAGAGAGGAAGCGAGGAAGGGAGAGAGAGATAAATCAATGTGAGAGAGATACATTGATTGGTTGCTTCCTGCAAGCACCCTGACCAGGCGGGAATCAAACCTGCAACCCAGGTACATGCCTTTGACTTGAAATTGAACTTGCGACCCTTAGGTGGACACTCTAACAACTGCGCCACATTGGCCAGGACAAGAATTTATTTTTAATTTTTATTTAATGGCCCAATCATTCATCTGCATGGCAAACACTGTGCTGGTGTCTGCTGCAAAAAAAGCACAAAACACTCAAAATTTCTACTGAGGGACAGCAGAGATGGCCACCCCAAAATATGCTTTTGGGATTTTGATTAAGTTGGTTAATTTCAAGAAATCAGACTTAGAAAAAAACTTTTGACCTTCGCCCTCATTGCCTAAAAAACAGATAGAGAACCTCTCTAGAAAAAAAGCTATCATCACAGATAACTATAGGTCAATATGAACTACTGGTGATAGACAGGGAGGAAGGAGAAAGGCCCATTTGATCAAAGTTCTGTCTGTGTTCTATTGTTTCAAGTTGGCCCAACGAACATTTGTTTACTAAATATTAACTATTTTCATCTCCTTGTGAACTGCTTTCTTGCCCTCGGAACTCCCAAACAGTAAGCCCCCAACCCCCCTTTCTCCTTACCTCAGGACAGGACATAGCTTCAACTGCCTAACTCATCCCCAGATCCCATATTCTCCTGGAGCCCCCATATATACATATGTCATAAATTTGGCTATTTTCTCCTTTAATTTGTCTCATGTCAATTATTAGAGGAGCCAGAAGAACTATGAGGGAGAAGAGGGGAACTTTCCCCCTCTCCTACACTATTTCTAGGAGCATGAGGCTGTGGATTTATAAAGCCCAGAATGAAAGTCAAAGTTTCTTATTTTTTTTAAAATAAGTTGAATGTTTAGGTTTTAGAAATACTTTCCAAAAGAACTTCAATATAAGGCAGAGCAGAAACTCCCAAGCAATTAAGCAATGCCTTTTTGATATTTCACACTAAAATTGAAATCCCCACTAGGAGTCAGACATATAATTTGTTGTATACAGTGTAAACAACATTCCAAATAAGCTTGGTTGTGAAATTTCTACAATTCATTTATATAAAGTAAATTTGTAAATATCATTGATGTTTCTGTTGACATATAAACATGTAATAGTGTATGTGCAACATATAATAACCTGTCATCACAGATAGAGAACCTCTCTAGAAAAAAAGCTATCATCAGAGATAACTATAGGTCAATATGAACTATTGGTGATAGACAGGGAGGAAGGAGAAGGCTCATTTGATCAAAGTTCTGTCTGTGTCCTATTGTTTCAAGTTGGCCCAACAAACACTTGTTTACTAAATATTAACTATTTTCATCTCCTTGTGAACTGCTTTCCTGCCCTTGGAACTCCCAAACAATAAGTCCCCAACCCCCCTTTCTTCCTACCTCATGATGGGACATAGCTTCAACTGCCTAACTCATCCCCAGATCCCATATTCTCCTGGAGCCCCCATATATACATATGTCATAAATTTGGCTATTTTCTCCTTTAATTTGTCTCATGTCAATTATTAGAGGAGCCAGAAGAACTATGAGGGAGAAGAGGGGAACTTTCCCCCTCTCCTACACTATTTCTAGGAGCATGAGGCTGTGGATTTATAAAGCCCAGAATGAAAGTCAAAGTTTCTTATTTTTTTTAAAATAAGTTGAATGTTTAGGTTTTAGAAATACTTTCCAAAAGAACTTCAATATAAGGCAGAGCAGAAACTCCCAAGCAATTAAGCAATGCCTTTTTGATATTTCACACTAAAATTGAAATCCCCACTAGGAGTCAGACATATAATTTGTTGTATACAGTGTAAACAACATTCCAAATAAGCTTGGTTGTGAAATTTCTACAATTCATTTATATAAAGTAAATTTGTAAATATCATTGATGTTTCTGTTGACATATAAACATGTAATAGTGTATGTGCAACATATAATAACCTGTCATCATTTAGAAATATTCATTTTTCAAAATTTATCTTCATTGTTGAAAGTATTACAGATGTCCCATTTTTCCCCCCAATTGACCCCCTTCTCCCCACTCCACCCCCTTTCCAGGCCTTCACTGCACTATTGTCTTTGTCCATGGGTTATGTATATATTCCTGTAAGTTTTTTGGTTAATAATGGCTATTCAAACCTTATATTTGAGCTCTTACTATTATGAATTATTATGGGTACAAGCTAGAAAATTTCAAATTTTATAAGAGGATAAAATTTAAAATCATTTGACCCTCCCACCATGAGGAAAACACAACTTACTTTTTTGTGTGTGTATCCTTCCAAAGAATGTTAATTCATTAAATATACATTTATATGCATGTGTATGCATACTTTTATACAAATAGGATAACATTAAAGTCATCATAATTTCCATCCTTATCCAACTATATATTTTGGAATGCTTTCTTTATCAAAAATAGATATTATTTCATTTATTTAAAGAGTACAAAATAATCTTAAGAAATATTAACCCCCTGAGAAGGAGATATAGGGAGTGGTGGCCAATGAATATGGAATTTCTTTTGGGGAAGAAAAAGTTCTGGAATTAGATACTGGTAAATATACTAAAAACTACAAATTGTACCCTTTAAAAGGGTGATTTATATAGTAAGGAAATTGTATCTCAATAAGAAGTGGAAAATACATTTTAAAAATTGAATTCCTTAGAATTTTGCTACGAAAGTTAAAATGTGAATTAAAAAGTATACTTTTATAATATTGATCAATATTATTTGAAAATGTGCACAGGAATGGTAATATTTGAGTGTTTCTCTTGCTCTAAAACATACATAGTTGTATTTTGTTAAATACAAGATTAGTTTTCAAAAGTTTAGCTTCATTCTTCTGTACAAAATCCAAATGAAACTTTTATATCTTTTAATGTAGAATTTAGTAATACTTGTTTTCACATTATTCAGTTTCTAAACTGGTCTCATAGCAGAGCCTCTTGTATCCTTGTGTTTTGTGTTGTTTGTTTGTTTGTTTGTTTTGTTTTTTTTTGTTTCATACGTTGAAGGAAATCAGGAAACAGTATTACTTTCAAATTAAATTAAGATTCTAAAAAAAAAGAATTTATTATTTTGTTGTTGTTAATTCTTGCCTGAGGATATTTTTCCATTGATTTTCAGAGAGAGAGGAAGCGAGGAAGGAAGGGAGGGAAGGAAGGAGAGAGAGAGAGAGAGAGAGAGAGAGATGTGAGAGAGATACATTGATTGGTTGCTTCCTGCAAGCACCCTGACCAGGTGGTAATCAAACCTGCAACCCTGGTACATACCTTTGTATTGAAATTGAACTTGCGACCCTTAGGTGGACACTCTAACAACTGAGCAACATTGGCCAGGGCAAGAATTTATTT
Organism: Myotis brandtii; assembly: GCF_000412655.1. Taxonomy (NCBI): domain Eukaryota; kingdom Metazoa; phylum Chordata; class Mammalia; order Chiroptera; family Vespertilionidae; genus Myotis; species Myotis brandtii. The sequence goes on along the minus strand of NW_005368305.1, from coordinate 2,551,620 downwards.
TTAATTTTTATGTAATGGCCCAATCATTCATCTGCATGGCAAACATTGTACTGGTGTCTGCTGCAAAAAAGCACAAAACACTCGAAATTTCTACTGAGGGACAGCAGAGATGGCCACCCCAAAATATGCTTTTGGGATTTTGATTAAGTTGGTTAATTTCAAGAAATCAGACTTAGAAAAAAACTTTTGACCTTCGCCCTCATTGCCTAAAAAACAGATAGAGAACCTCTCTAGAAAAAAAGCTATCATCACAGATAACTATAGGTCAATATGAACTACTGGTGATAGACAGGGAGGAAGGAGAAAGGCCCATTTGATCAAAGTTCTGTCTGTGTTCTATTGTTTCAAGTTGGCCCAACGAACATTTGTTTACTAAATATTAACTATTTTCATCTCCTTGTGAACTGCTTTCCTGCCCTTGGAACTCCCAAACAATAAGTCCCCAACCCCCCTTTCTTCCTACCTCATGATGGGACATAGCTTCAACTGCCTAACTCATCCCCAGATCCCATATTCTCCTGGAGCCCCCATATATACATATGTCATAAATTTGGCTATTTTCTCCTTTAATTTGTCTCATGTCAATTATTAGAGGAGCCAGAAGAACTATGAGGGAGAAGAGGGGAACTTTCCCCCTCTCCTACACTATTTCTAGGAGCATGAGGCTGTGGATTTATAAAGCCCAGAATGAAAGTCAAAGTTTCTTATTTTTTTTAAAATAAGTTGAATGTTTAGGTTTTAGAAATACTTTCCAAAAGAACTTCAATATAAGGCAGAGCAGAAACTCCCAAGCAATTAAGCAATGCCTTTTTGATATTTCACACTAAAATTGAAATCCCCACTAGGAGTCAGACATATAATTTGTTGTATACAGTGTAAACAACATTCCAAATAAGCTTGGTTGTGAAATTTCTACAATTCATTTATATAAAGTAAATTTGTAAATATCATTGATGTTTCTGTTGACATATAAACATGTAATAGTGTATGTGCAACATATAATAACCTGTCATCATTTAGAAATATTCATTTTTCAAAATTTATCTTCATTGTTGAAAGTATTACAGATGTCCCATTTTTCCCCCCAATTGACCCCCTTCTCCCCACTCCACCCCCTTTCCAGGCCTTCACTGCACTATTGTCTTTGTCCATGGGTTATGTATATATTCCTGTAAGTTTTTTGGTTAATAATGGCTATTCAAACCTTATATTTGAGCTCTTACTATTATGAATTATTATGGGTACAAGCTAGAAAATTTCAAATTTTATAAGAGGATAAAATTTAAAATCATTTGACCCTCCCACCATGAGGAAAACACAACTTACTTTTTTGTGTGTGTATCCTTCCAAAGAATGTTAATTCATTAAATATACATTTATATGCATGTGTATGCATACTTTTATACAAATAGGATAACATTAAAGTCATCATAATTTCCATCCTTATCCAACTATATATTTTGGAATGCTTTCTTTATCAAAAATAGATATTATTTCATTTATTTAAAGAGTACAAAATAATCTTTTAAGAAACTTGCTCACCATTAATAAATATTTTGGTTGCATAGTATGTTGTAAAATATGTTTTTGCTATTACAAATCATACTGCAATAAACTTTCTTATAATATACATTTACTCTGTGTAACTATGAGATGAATTTCAAAGCCATTCCTTGATCCTATTAACCTTTAACATGTTGGAGTACAATACAGAGTAGTACACACAGAAAAGCACCGTTATTATCCTGTCCTCTCTGGTTCATTAATGTATCTCTAATGTCTAACATTTAACCATGATGAACTTAATAAAGCAATCTGTATCTCAGAAAAATATGAATGAAAATACTTGCAAAAGGTATAACCTTAGAATTACTTCATTAAAAAGTAAACTGGTAAGTGATTAACCTGAAATTAAGGTATTTTATCTGGAATGAGTCAATTTCTTTTTTAGAACTAAGACAACGAAAAAAAAGGAATCGGGAGGGGAATTCTTTACTTATTTAAAAAGAAGAACAAAAGAACGTGTGTGTGAACTGGGAGAGAACTGACATAAAAAGGTATCATAATTCAGTTGTTTCCTTGTTTTTTGCTTTGTTGCTGTAGTTGTTTCTTTAGTAAGACTCTATAGTCCAATTAAGGCTCCCAGCAGTAATACAGAGTAACAGTATTTTAGAGCAAAACCGAGGCTTAATTGAAATGTCACTTTAGTCTGTCACAGGTTACACTTCAAAAGGCTTAGGGTTACCTCAATTAAAAGTGAGTCTTTAGCCCTTGTGGGTTTGGCTTAGTGGGTAGGGCATTGGCCAGAGGACCTAGGGACCTAGGAGTCACAGGCTTCATTCCCAGTCAAGGGGCATATGCCTCTGTGGCAGGTTCCATCAGGAGGCAACTGATCTGTCTCTCATGTAGATTCATTCTCTCTCTCTCTCTCTCTCTCTCTCTCTCTCTCTCTCTCTCTTCCTCCCTTCCATTCTCTAAAAAAAATTCAATGGGAAAAGTATCCTTGGGTAAGAATTAAAAAAGTGAGTCTTTATTCAAATTGAAAAAGACAATTGGGATTTTGATTAAGTTGGTTAATTTCAAGAAATCAGACTTAGAAAAAAACTTTTGACCTTCGCCCTCATTGCCTAAAAAACAGATAGAGAACCTCTCTAGAAAAAAAGCTATCATCACAGATAACTATAGGTCAATATGAACTACTGGTGATAGACAGGGAGGAAGGAGAAAGGCCCATTTGATCAAAGTTCTGTCTGTGTTCTATTGTTTCAAGTTGGCCCAACGAACATGTCACAGGCTTCATTCCCAGTCAAGGGGCACATGCCTCTGTGGCAGGTTCCATCAGGAGGCAACTGATCTGTCTCTCAGGTAGACCTCCCTCTCTCTCTCTCTCTCTTCCTCCCTTCCACTCTCTAAAAAAAAATCAATGGGAAAAGTATCCTTGGGTAAGAATTTAAAAAGTGAGTCTTTATCCAAATTGAAAAAGACAGCAAAGTTCTGTCTGTGTTCTATTGTTTCAAGTTGGCCCAACGAACATTTGTTTACTAAATATTAACTATTTTCATCTCCTTGTGAACTGCTTTCTTGCCCTCGGAACTCCCAAACAGTAAGCCCCCAACCCCCCTTTCTCCTTACCTCAGGACAGGACATAGCTTCAACTGCCTAACTCATCCCCAGATCCCATATTCTCCTGGAGCCCCCATATATACATATGTCATAAATTTGGCTATTTTCTCCTTTAATTTGTCTCATGTCAATTATTAGAGGAGCCAGAAGAACTATGAGGGAGAAGAGGGGAACTTTTCCCTATAGAGATTTTGTATTTGATAAAAATAAGCTTATGTAAAAAACAAGCTTATGTAGATGCATCTGCATATATATACATGTATATATGTGTATGTACACACACACATGCACACACATACAGGCATACCTCAGAGATATTGCAAGTTCAGTTCTAGACCATAGCAATAAAGTGAATACTGCAATAAAGCAAGTCACATGAAATTTTTTGTTTCCAAGTTCATATAAAAGTTATATTTACACTATACTGTGTGCAATAGCATATCTAAAAAAATGTACACACCTTAATTAAAAAATATGTATTGCTAAAAATGCTAACCATCATCTAAGCCTTCAGCAAGTCATAATTTCTGGGTCTTGTTTTCAATTTGCAAAAAATAAAATAAAAGACAGTATTAGTGAATCACATAAAGTGAAGCACAATAAAGTGAGACATGCCTATGTATATAAATAAACTACTGCTATTGTATTACAGTGTGAAGATTAATAAAGAAAACTATCATTTCCTCTCCTACACTATTTCTAGGAGCATGAGGCTGTGGACTTATTTTTTTTTTTAAATAAGTTGAATGTTTAGGTTTTAGAAATATTTTCCAAAAGAACTTCAATATAAAGCAGAGCAGAAACTCCCAAGCAATTAAGCAATGCCTTTTTGATATTTCACACTAAAACTGAAATTCCCACTAGGAGTCAGACATAGAATTTGTTTTATACAGTGTAAACAACATTCCAAATAAGCTTGGTTGCTAAATTTTTACAATTCATTTATATAAAGTAAATTTGTACATATCATTGATGTTTCTGTTGACGTATAAACATTTAATGGTGTATGTGCAACATATAATAACCTGTCATTATTTAGAAATATTCATTTTTCAAAATTTATCTTCATTGTTGAAAGTATTACAGATGTCCCATTTTTCCCCCCAATTGACCCCCTTCTCCCCACTCCACCCCCTTTCCAGGCCTTCACTGCACTATTGTCTTTGTCCATGGGTTATGTATATATTCCTGTAAGTTTTTTGGTTAATAATGGCTATTCAAACCTTATATTTGAGCTCTTACTATTATGAATTATTATGGGTACAAGCTAGAAAATTTCAAATTTTATAAAAGGATAAAATTTAAAATCATTTGACCCTCCCACCATGAGGAAAACACAACTTACTTTTTTGTGTGTGTATCCTTCCAAAGAATGTTAATTCATTAAATATACATTTATATGCATGTGTATGCATACTTTTATACAAATAGGATAACATTAAAGTCATCATAATTTCCATCCTTATCCAACTATATATTTTGGACTGCTTTCTTTATCAAAAAATAGATATTATTTCATTTATTTAAAAAGTACAGAATAATCTGTTAAGAAACTTGCTCACCATTAATAAATATTTTGGTTGCATAGTATGTTGTAAAATATGTTTTTGCTATTACAAATCATACTGCAATAAACTTTCTTATAATATACATTTACTCTGTGTAACTATGAGATGAATTTCAAAGCCATTCCTTGATCCTATTAACCTTTAACATGTTGGAGTACAATACAGAGTAGTACACACAGAAAAGCACCGTTATTATCCTGTCCTCTCTGGTTCATTAATGTATCTCTAATGTCTAACATTTAACCATGATGAACTTAATAAAGCAATCTGTATCTCAGAAAAATATGAATGAAAATACTTGCAAAAGGTATAACCTTAGAATTACTTCATTAAAAAGTAAACTGGTAAGTGATTAACCTGAAATTAAGGTATTTTATCTGGAATGAGTCAATTTCTTTTTTAGAACTAAGACAACGAAAAAAAAGGAATCGGGAGGGGAATTCTTTACTTATTTAAAAAGAAGAACAAAAGAACGTGTGTGTGAACTGGGAGAGAACTGACATAAAAAGGTATCATAATTCAGTTGTTTCCTTGTTTTTTGCTTTGTTGCTGTAGTTGTTTCTTTAGTAAGACTCTATAGTCCAATTAAGGCTCCCAGCAGTAATACAGAGTAACAGTATTTTAGAGCAAAACCGAGGCTTAATTGAAATGTCACTTTAGTCTGTCACAGGTTACACTTCAAAAGGCTTAGGGTTACCTCAATTAAAAGTGAGTCTTTAGCCCTTGTGGGTTTGGCTTAGTGGGTAGGGCATTGGCCAGAGGACCTAGGGACCTAGGAGTCACAGGCTTCATTCCCAGTCAAGGGGCATATGCCTCTGTGGCAGGTTCCATCAGGAGGCAACTGATCTGTCTCTCATGTAGATTCATTCTCTCTCTCTCTCTCTCTCTCTCTCTCTCTCTCTCTCTCTCTTCCTCCCTTCCATTCTCTAAAAAAAATTCAATGGGAAAAGTATCCTTGGGTAAGAATTAAAAAAGTGAGTCTTTATTCAAATTGAAAAAGACAAGGAAAAGTGTGCTATTTTTATATCCTTTAATATATTCTATTTTTGTTGATAACCTTCCAATACAGTGTTTTTGCTTTCTGAAAAATCATCCAAAGAGATTGTAAATGATATTACATTACAGTATATCTTCCTTATTCATAATTATGAGCAATCTATTATTGATTTTAATTAAATAATAGCAATCACATTTCCACAAAAGGACTAACTGCAGGAAAACTAACCAGTCATTAAAATTTCAGTCCACCCCTAGCCAGTTTGGCCCAGTGGATAGAGTGTTGTCCTGTGGACCAAAGGGTCCCAGGTTCGATTTCAGTCAAGGGCATGTACCTGGGTTTGCAGGCTCCTCCCCGGCCGTGGCCCTGGTCAAGCAATCGATGTGTTTTTTTCACATCAATATTTCTCTCTGCCTTTCATTGCATGACTCTCTCTCTATAGTGCAAGATGTTGGACTATATGTAAAATATTTAATATTCCAAAGTATGCTTAAATAGTAAAATATATGGATTCTGTGCTACTCATAGTGAAGCAACAGTTATTTCAAACTCTGAGCTCAAGGTGTTTGAAAGCAAAATATCTTGTACCTAGTGCCCAGGAGCCATTTCCTCCTTGGTAATTCAACAACTTACCATTGCATATTGAATTGGTTAAACTAGTTTCAGTACACTAGAGGAAACAGGAACATTACCACACCACACCACTTTCTTTTCTTCAGGGGCTGCCACCAACTTCCTCCCAATGAGGAAAACAGTTGTGATTGTACCGTGGTTAGTAAATCTTAGAGTACTCTGACCAAAAATGACTATGAAAGGAAGTTTCCACTATATTGAAGGAAGCTAAAAGGAAGGTAAATATCCATCTTTTAAAGATGCACACCTTAAGAGGCCTTCCCAGTGCATCTAAGACATAAAGGAAACATGAGTAGATATTGCTGACAATTATCAATTAAGGCTAGAGTGTCAGGGCTACATTATTTTTAAAATTTCTTCATCAGTTTTATAACAAAGACACTGAAAATTGATCATTAAAAGCACTTAATATAGCCCTGGCTGGGTGGCTTAGTTGGTTGGAGTGTCATTCCATACACCAGAAGGTTGCAGGTTTGATTCCCCTTCAGGGCACACACCTCAGTTGTGGATTTGATCCCTGGGCATCTGATCCTACAGGAGCAACTGATCTGATTGGTGTTTCTCACATTGATCTCTTGATCTCTTTCTGTCTCATCTCATCTCCTCTCCTCTCTCTCTCCTCTCTCTCTCTCTCTCTCTCTCATCTCTCTCTAAGATCAATGGAAAACATATCATTGGGTGAGGATTAAAATAAAACAAAATCAAAGCACTTACTATAGGTTGCATACACCAGTAACTGCATTATGGAGTTCCCTGCAAAACATTGGTGCATTTGATTACTTTTCTGATGTCCCACTTAATAGAAACTCGAACACATAGAAATTTTTCAAAATCCCCACAGGTATGCATTTTAGCTGTTGTATTCATCGAATGGAAGTTTATTTAGTGACTGCAAGAATGCTATGGTCCTGCGGGAACAGCAATGAGCCTTTCGGGGTTGGAAGGCTGAGCTTGAATAGCTGAGCTGACCCTATGCTGAAGCAGAGGCTCTCAAAGTGCCCACCTCACCCCATGCCAGGGGCTTATTCCTTCCTTCCTTCACCTGAAATCGATAAAAAATGATGGTTTATCCCAGTTAAAACCGAGTTTATTATTATCACACATCTTAGTAGAAAGAAGGGAAGTTGATAAGAAAATATAGGTTTGTTCCTATCAAAAAATGAGTGACTTCAAGAAATCAATAATCATAATGGAGAATGTTTTAGTTGAGAAGATCAAAAACAATCATAAAAACAAATGCAAAAGCTACAACAATTATTCTGGCATTTGTATAATCTCTGGTGTATGAACAACAAAAAGAAAGCTATCTGAGTCTTTAAAAAATTATATTTAAATTCAGTCATTATCATTTTATCTTTTATAATTTTACTACATTTTATTTTCAAATGAATAGTAGATGATTATTTTCCACAACCACTTAGCTTAAAAATTATTCACAGCCCCTTTTTAAAGTGTGATCATTGCAGAGTACAATATATAGCTTGTATATAGAGATTTTGTATTTGATAAAAATAAGCTTATGTAGATGCATCTGCATATATATACATGTACATATGTGTATGTACACACACACATACACACACATACAGGCATACCTCAGAGATATTGCAATTTCAGTTCTAGACCATAGCAATAAAGTGAATACTGCAGTAAAGCAAGTCACATGAAATTTTTGGTTTCCAAGTTCATATAAAAGTTATATTTACACTATACTGTGTGCAATAGCATATCTAAAAAATGTACACACCTTAATTAAAAATATATATTGCTAAAAATGCTAAGCATCACCTAAGCCTTCAGCAAGTCATAATTTCTGCTGTTAGAGGGTCTTGTTTTCAATTTGCAAAAAATAAAAGACACTATTAGTGAATCACATAAAGTGAAGCACAATAAAATGAGACATGCCTATGTATATAAATAAACTACTACTATTGTATTACAGTGTGAAGATTAATAAAGAAAAATATCATTTATTTTTTTAATTTATCTTTATTGTTAAAAATATTATATAAGCCACCTTGTTTTTCCCATTGATCCCCTCCATCCCACTCCATCCCCACCCCAAGCCTCCACCACACTATTGTCAGTGGCCTTGGGTTATGCATATACGCATATAAATTTTGCAGGCTCCTCCCCGGCCGTGGCCCTGGTCAAGCAAAAGATGTATCTCTTTCACATCAATATTTCTCTCTGTCTTTCCCTCTCTCTTCCACTCTCTATTGCATGACTCTCTCTCTATAGTGCAAGATCTTGGACTATATGTAAAATATTAAATATTCCAAAGTATGCGTAAATAGTAAAATATATGGATTCTGTGCTACTCATAGTGAAGCAACAGTTATTTCAAACTCTGAGCTCAAGGTGTTTGAAAGCAAAATATCTTGTACCTAGTGCCCAGGAATCATTTCCTCCTTGGTAATTCAACAACTTACCATTGCATATTGAATTGGTTAAACTAGTTTCAGTACACTAGATGAGACAGGAACATTACCACACCACACCACTTTCTTTTCTTCAGGGGCTGCCACCAACTTCCTCCCAATGAGGAAAACAGTTGTGATTGTACCGTGGTTAGTAAATCTTAGAGTACTCTGACCAAAAATGACTATGAAAGGAAGTTTCCACTATATTGAAGGAAGCTAAAAGGAAGGTAAATATCCATCTTTTAAAGATGCACACCTTAAGAGGCCTGCCCAGTGCATCTAAGACATAAAGGAAACATGAGTAGATATTGCTGACAATTATCAATTAAGGCTAGAGTGTCAGGGCTACATTATTTTTAAAATTTCTTCATCAGTTTTATAACAAAGACACTGAAAATTGATCATTAAAAGCACTTAATATAGCCCTGGCTGGGTGGCTTAGTTGGTTGGAGTGTCATTCCATACACCAGAAGGTTGCAGGTTTGATTCCCCTTCAGGGCACACACCTCAGTTGTGGATTTGATCCCTGGGCATCTGATCCTACAGGAGCAACTGATCTGATTGGTGTTTCTCACATTGATCTCTTGATCTCTTTCTCTCTCATCTCATCTCCTCTCCTCTCTCTCTCCTCTCTCTCTCTCTCTCTCTCTCATCTCTCTCTAAGATCAATGGAAAACATATCATTGGGTGAGGATTAAAATAAAACAAAATCAAAGCACTTACTATAGGTTGCATACACCAGTAACTGCATTATGGAGTTCCCTGCAAAACATTGGTGCATTTGATTACTTTTCTGATGTCCCACTTAATAGAAACTCGAACACATAGAAATTTTTCAAAATCCCCACAGGTATGC
>NW_005368305.1:2530345-2541490 GCF_000412655.1 Myotis brandtii | reverse complement strand
AAAAAATGTACACACCTTAATTAAAAAATATGTATTGCTAAAAATGCTAACCATCATCTAAGCCTTCAGCAAGTCATAATTTCTGGGTCTTGTTTTCAATTTGCAAAAAATAAAATAAAAGACAGTATTAGTGAATCACATAAAGTGAAGCACAATAAAGTGAGACATGCCTATGTATATAAATAAACTACTGCTATTGTATTACAGTGTGAAGATTAATAAAGAAAACTATCATTTATTTTTTTTAAATTTATCTTTATTGTTGAAAATATTATATAAGCCACCTTGTTTTTCCCATTGATCCCCTCCATCCCACTCCATCCCCACCCCAAGCCTCCACCACACTATTGTCAGTGGCCTTGGGTTATGCATATACGCATATAAATTCTTTGGTTAATCTCTTCCCTGGGGAGGGCCACTCATGCCCTAGCACTCACCCCAAAAAGGAAGTGACTATACTCTCCATAGCCAACAGGAAGATGTTTTTGTACTCTATTATTCCAGCGGGAAGAATGAGGATCTCCTTCTTGCCTGGCAACCACTCAGCCAATGGAAAGCCACTATACTTCCAATGCCCAGTTTCCTCCAAAGGACTCTTTGTTAACAATAACCCCTCTGAGTTCCCCTTCTCCGTTACAAAACAACATCCCTCTCCTTTGTTCTCTGGACTTGCAGGTGACTAGCCATGAATATCCTGAATTGTGATTCTTTATTGTTCTTGAATATACCCATTTTCCTAGACAAATATAGGTCAACGTAAATAGTAAAATATATGGATTCTGTGCTACTCATAGTGAAGCAACAGTTATTTCAAACTCTGAGCTCAAGGTGTTTGAAAGCAAAATATCTTGTACCTAGTGCCCAGGAATCATTTCCTCCTTGGTAATTCAACAACTTACCATTGCATATTGAATTGGTTAAACTAGTTTCAGTACACTAGATGAGACAGGAACATTACCACACCACACCACTTTCTTTTCTTCAGGGGCTGCCACCAACTTCCTCCCAATGAGGAAAACAGTTGTGATTGTACCGTGGTTAGTAAATCTTAGAGTACTCTGACCAAAAATGACTATGAAAGGAAGTTTCCACTATATTGAAGGAAGCTAAAAAGAAGGTAAATATCCATCTTTTAAAGATGCACACCTTAAGAGGCCTGCCCAGTGCATCTAAGACATAAAGGAAACATGAGTAGATATTGCTGACAATTATCAATTAAGGCTAGAGTGTCAGGGCTACATTATTTTTAAAATTTCTTCATCAGTTTTATAACAAAGACACTGAAAATTGATCATTAAAAGCACTTAATATAGCCCTGGCTGGGTGGCTTAGTTGGTTGGAGTGTCATTCCATACACCAGAAGGTTGCAGGTTTGATTCCCCTTCAGGGCACACACCTCAGTTGTGGATTTGATCCCTGGGCATCTGATCCTACAGGAGCAACTGATCTGATTGGTGTTTCTCACATTGATCTGATCTCTTTAAAGAAATCATTTTGTGTGTATATATAGACACTTGTATGATATACTGTAACCAACATTTGGTTCCTCAAATGGTCTTGTGGCTGTCAGTTGTTATGTATTGCTTCCATCATAACTACAAACACATTTAATATGTAAATAAATGTGGGACATTTGAAAAAATATCTTTGGAATGGGACTGTGCTTATAACAGCAACCTAAAATGGAGGGCAATTAACAGACATAGAACAATGGAACAAAATATTAGTCTTAAAAATCGACTCATGCTTATACATGAAAATCTGATAATTAAAGATGTTGGTGTTGCCAAACAGAGGGAAAAGAAAGTGCTACTCGATAAATAATTCTGGGGAAACTGTTTCTCCATATAAAAAAATGAAAATGGATCTCTACCTTATATCCTACATAAAAATCAAATCCAGGTGGAGCAAGGACATAAATGGGAAAGGTAATATCATAAACATTTTACAAAAGAACATGAGAGAAGAAACTTGTGCTCTTGGCGTGTAGAAGAATTTTTTTTTATATATATTTTATTGATTTTTTACAGAGGGGAAGGGAGAGAGATAGAGAGTTAGAAACATCGATGAGAGAGAAACATCGATCAGCTGCCTCCTGCACATCTCCTACTGGGGATGTGCCCGCAACCCAGGTACATGCCCTTGACCGGAATCAAACCTGGGACCTTTCAGTCTGCAGGCCGACGCTCTATCCACTGAGCCAAACCGGTTTCGGCTACAGCCTCTTTTTAAAGTGTGATCATTGCAGAGTACAATATATAGCTTGTGTATAGAGATTTTGTATTTGATAAAAATAAGCTTATGTAAAAAACAAGCTTATGTAGATGCATCTGCATATATATACATGTACATATGTGTATGTACACACACACATACACACACATACAGGCATACCTCAGAGATATTGCAATTTCAGTTCTAGACCATAGCAATAAAGTGAATACTGCAGTAAAGCAAGTCACATGAAATTTTTGGTTTCCAAGTTCATATAAAAGTTATATTTACACTATACTGTGTGCAATAGCATATCTAAAAAATGTACACACCTTAATTAAAAATATATATTGCTAAAAATGCTAAGCATCACCTAAGCCTTCAGCAAGTCATAATTTCTGCTGTTAGAGGGTCTTGTTTTCAATTTGCAAAAAATAAAATAAAAGACAGTATTAGTGAATCACATAAAGTGAAGCACAATAAAGTGAGACATGCCTATGTATATAAATAAACTACTGCTATTGTATTACAGTGTGAAGATTAATAAAGAAAACTATCATTTATTTTTTTTAAATTTATCTTTATTGTTGAAAATATTATATAAGCCACCTTGTTTTTCCCATTGATCCCCTCCATCCCACTCCATCCCCACCCCAAGCCTCCACCACACTATTGTCAGTGGCCTTGGGTTATGCATATACGCATATAAATTCTTTGGTTAATCTCTTCCCTGGGGAGGGCCACTCATGCCCTAGCACTCACCCCAAAAAGGAAGTGACTATACTCTCCATAGCCAACAGGAAGATGTTTTTGTACTCTATTATTCCAGCGGGAAGAATGAGGATCTCCTTCTTGCCTGGCAACCACTCAGCCAATGGAAAGCCACTATACTTCCAATGCCCAGTTTCCTCCAAAGGACTCTTTGTTAACAATAACCCCTCTGAGTTCCCCTTCTCCGTTACAAAACAACATTCCTCTCCTTTGTTCTCTGGACTTGCAGGTGACTAGCCATGAATATCCTGAATTGTGATTCTTTATTGTTCTTGAATATACCCATTTTCCTAGACAAATATAGGTCAACAATAGTAGGATGACAATTTCTCAAGGACAGACAGATACATTCTTCTTTGTAGCGAAGTTCTATTAGACCTACTCATTTCAAGTATTTTATGGTAAGACTATGGTTGGACCACTTTTAAGACTATGAAAGGAAGTTTCCACTATATTGAAGGAAGCTAAAAGGAAGGTAAATATCCATCTTTTAAAGATGCACACCTTAAGAGGCCTTCCCAGTGCATCTAAGACATAAAGGAAACATGAGTAGATATTGCTGACAATTATCAATTAAGGCTAGAGTGTCAGGGCTACATTATTTTTAAAATTTCTTCATCAGTTTTATAACAAAGACACTGAAAATTGATCATTAAAAGCACTTAATATAGCCCTGGCTGGGTGGCTTAGTTGGTTGGAGTGTCATTCCATACACCAGAAGGTTGCAGGTTTGATTCCCCTTCAGGGCACACACCTCAGTTGTGGATTTGATCCCTGGGCATCTGATCCTACAGGAGCAACTGATCTGATTGGTGTTTCTCACATTGATCTCTTGATCTCTTTCTGTCTCATCTCATCTCCTCTCCTCTCTCTCTCCTCTCTCTCTCTCTCTCTCTCTCATCTCTCTCTAAGATCAATGGAAAACATATCATTGGGTGAGGATTAAAATAAAACAAAATCAAAGCACTTACTATAGGTTGCATACACCAGTAACTGCATTATGGAGTTCCCTGCAAAACATTGGTGCATTTGATTACTTTTCTGATGTTCCACTCAATAGAAACTCGAACACATAGAAATTTTTCAAAATCCCCACAGGTATGCGTTTTAGCTGTTGTATTCATCTAATGGAAGTTTATTTAGTGACTGCAAGAATGCTATGGTCCTGCGGGAACAGCAATGAGCCTTTCGGGGTTGGAAGGCTGAGCTTGAATAGCTGAGCTGACCCTATGCTGAAGCAGAGGCTCTCAAAGTGCCCACCTCACCCCATGCCAGGGGCTTATTCCTTCCTTCCTTCACCTGAAATCGATAAAAAATGATGGTTTATCCCAGTTAAAACCGAGTTTATTATTATCACACATCTTAGTAGAAAGAAGGGAAGTTGATAAGAAAATATAGGTTTGTTCCTATCAAAAAATGAGTGACTTCAAGAAATCAATAATCATAATGGAGAATGTTTTAGTTGAGAAGATCAAAAACAATCATAAAAACAAATGCAAAAGCTACAACAATTATTCTGGCATTTGTATAATCTCTGGTGTATGAACAACAAAAAGAAAGCTATCTGAGTCTTTAAAAAATTATATTTAAATTCAGTCATTATCATTTTATCTTTTATAATTTTACTACATTTTATTTTCAAATGAATAGTAGATGATTATTTTCCACAACCACTTAGCTTAAAAATTATTCACAGCCCCTTTTTAAAGTGTGATCATTGCAGAGTACAATATATAGCTTGTGTATAGAGATTTTGTATTTGATAAAAATAAGCTTATGTAGATGCATCTGCATATATATACATGTACATATGTGTATGTACACACACACATACACACACATACAGGCATACCTCAGAGATATTGCAATTTCAGTTCTAGACCATAGCAATAAAGTGAATACTGCAGTAAAGCAAGTCACATGAAATTTTTGGTTTCCAAGTTCATATAAAAGTTATATTTACACTATACTGTGTGCAATAGCATATCTAAAAAATGTACACACCTTAATTAAAAATATATATTGCTAAAAATGCTAAGCATCACCTAAGCCTTCAGCAAGTCATAATTTCTGCTGTTAGAGGGTCTTGTTTTCAATTTGCAAAAAATAAAAGACACTATTAGTGAATCACATAAAGTGAAGCACAATAAAATGAGACATGCCTATGTATATAAATAAACTACTACTATTGTATTACAGTGTGAAGATTAATAAAGAAAAATATCATTTATTTTTTTAATTTATCTTTATTGTTAAAAATATTATATAAGCCACCTTGTTTTTCCCATTGATCCCCTCCATCCCACTCCATCCCCACCCCAAGCCTCCACCACACTATTGTCAGTGGCCTTGGGTTATGCATATACGCATATAAATTCTTTGGTTAATCTCTTCCCTGGGGAGGGCCACTCATGCCCTAGCACTCACCCCAAAAAGGAAGTGACTATACTCTCCATAGCCAACAGGAAGATGTTTTTGTACTCTATTATTCCAGCGGGAAGAATGAGGATCTCCTTCTTGCCTGGCAACCACTCAGCCAATGGAAAGCCACTATACTTCCAATGCCCAGTTTCCTCCAAAGGACTCTTTGTTAACAATAACCCCTCTGAGTTCCCCTTCTCCGTTACAAAACAACATTCCTCTCCTTTGTTCTCTGGACTTGCAGGTGACTAGCCATGAATATCCTGAATTGTGATTCTTTATTGTTCTTGAATATACCCATTTTCCTAGACAAATATAGGTCAACAATAGTAGGATGACAATTTCTCAAGGACAGACAGATAACATTCTTCTTTGTAGCTAAGTTCTATTAGACCTACTAATTTCCAGTATTTTATGGTAAGACTATGGTTTATTTAAGAAATCTTAAAGCAGTTCAGGGGAACAGGATTTACCACCCCAAAATATGCCTCTTTGGCATAAGGATTACTTTAGGCTAATTGTTTTTAAGAAATAACACAAGAACAGCTCTAAAAACTAAGTAGTAGTCACTCTTTCGTAAAATATATTTACATTTATAAGGAAAATTTCCATTGTAATGTCTTCACTCTGTACCAGGAAGAGGATGAGAAAATCTCTAGAAATTTATCAACGGAGAAGGCACAACTATCACTTTTAAGTGCTTGGCTTGTTTACCTCCCATAACTCCCTCCCCACCCTCAATATCTTTGGTCTTTAGCTAAAGATGGTAATGGCTTGGCCATTTGGGGGAGTTACTCAGTCTTCCATGTCTACAGGAGATATACACATTATTAAGCTTTTGTTTGTTTTTCTCAGGTTAACCTATACTTTTATTATGGGGAGGGAGGGTCTTAGCCAAGAACCTAGAAAGGTAGAAGGAAAATTATTTTTCCTCCCCTAAGCAGGAAACACTGATTATTAGAGAATAATATTAAAATTTCACATGGAGAATAGAAGAATGGCTTTTCATGGAAAATAATTCTGAAAGAAAAATGGAAGGAGGATAGAAGGATGGAAAGAGGATAGCACAGGATGAAGGAAGAGGTAAATAAACCAAACAGTTATTTGACTCCTTCTAACCAAGTTCCAAGTTTGGAGATATTGGAAGAAAACAAGTTAAACAACTAGGGCTGAAAAGAAATAGTTGAATCTTTGTTCAGACTGCCAGGAAGCAGTACGCCCCTCTCCCCACCCTCTCTCTCTTTTCCTCCTTCCCTCTTTCTTTGTCTTCCTCCCTCTGCCTTTGGCTTTAGTGCTGTGATGATGTGAGGCCAGTGAGCCATCCTTCCAAATCTGAGAAAATAAATTAACAAAGAGAAATAGAGCTGAAAGTTGGATTCAATTTTTCAATTATTTCAAATCTGACTCGAACTATACCTGAAGATAACTCTGCTTCATGCTCTTGGTTGTGTGAACCAAGAAATTCCTTCTGCTTGAGCCAGTTTGGCTTGGGTTTTCCAATTACAGATAAATGAGCCCTAAGTAACACAACCCTGTTTTCTAGTCGTAAGTTGTTGAAAACAAAAATCTTATGCTATAGAAGGCTGATTACACAACCTGAACTCTAACAAGCTTACTACCCCACATCACTCCATTTGTCTCACTCTGAAATATTATTCAACTGCAGGTCTCAACTCCTCCTTCGACTGCTGTATAGTCAATATATGATTTCAACTTACAATGGTAAATCATATCTTTACATTGTTACTGATAGCACCAAATTCAGCGGTAATGAATACTAACTCCATTTAAACTCAGTTCACATGGATTCTCTCCATCCAAGAAGCACTGAATCCCAGAAAACCTATTACCTCATCCAGTAATATTTTGTAATATGTGCTTTGAAGCAGTTTTAAAGAGTTGATACTTTCCATTCTGAATATGGATTTTATTTGATAGAGGGAATATGTGGACGAACAAAATAGGGAAAATCTTCATAATAATATTAAAACATGACACTGTTTTCCAAGGAGATATATATGGTTTTTAAGAAGAGAGAGAGAGAGAAAGAGAGTTTTTTAAAACTGTGATATAGTTTTCCATGGATCCCCAAATGTTCAAATATTAAAATTATTATGTAAACAGCAATATATAGGAAGTAACTATAAAAAATGAAACTGTTTTCTTTCTATTATTTATAAACATAGATTTAGTGCTCGACTCCAAACCCAGTATTTATTAATGAATGTACATATAAATATTCAAACAATACCTCCTGAGTGTACATGCAAGATTTCACTAAAATTCCCTATTTTTCTTTAAAATTCCCCTTGAATCTGCTTTCTTCCTTTAACATAGATACTTTAGAGACAACTATTTATTCCATGTTTTCAACTGTAATGTTACAGGTATCACCTAAAATTGAAGAAATGATCTCCCCACATTCATTGGAAAATTTAGTCATTAATTATACAAATTGATTCATCCATTTATTTTGATCCCAATAAAATAATAAGTGATAGTGATATACTTATATAGGCACTTAGATAAATATTTCAATTTCCAATTTAATAAAAATACTCAAAGATGTACTAGAACTATTAAAGGGATTACCATGAATTTAAAAAAAAAAACAGTTCTTGGCACAAATTAGTCTAAAGAAGTATAAAATCAATTTTCCCAAACAGAAAAAAAAGAAAATTACTCGTTTTCTCCAGAATTTGATGAACATGTGCATGATATAAAAGGCAAATTTTCCAAGCTAATGTTGCACACACAGGTCCTTTCTTTTGTGTTTCTAATTTGATACTGTCTTTCCTCAAAAGCTCCACCAAATTGTATAATTTTTAAAACTCTGAAAAACCTGGACTGGTCTTAGCTATTAGATAATTTTTAAAATAGTTGTTATCTTCAGTTTTCCTAATCATGTTCCAAAGGTCATACATTATTTGAGATAGTCCTGTTAAAATATCATTCTAGCTAGTTTAACTATATTGAGTTATTCTAGATCTGTATGAAAGTTTATTGTTATTAATTTCTTTTTTATTATTAATTTCTGCAATCACTGGGAAATAAAAGTATATTCCTGATTTTGTCTTAGAAGATTTCTTCAATCTCAGAGCCTGCACAGAGTAAAGAAGAGTGAGATTTACAAGCTGACAATCTATTCAGACTAAATATTACACTCTGATATATAAAATATAAGATATATTTTTTTTGCTAGTGCTGTTCAACATTCAGTTATTTTCCAGTCACTATATGAAGTCCTGAGAAGCATTATTTTGCTTACTTCTCACAACAGGCCATTGGGACACTAACATTATACCCATTTTTTAGATGAGGGAACTGATATATATATGTCATGCTAAGAAAATTAATTTTAATGTATATTATGGCAGCAGCAGATAAAATATGTGCTTGGTTATTTTGAATTCACTAGTAAAAATTTCAAATGATTAACACAATATACATTACCTTACTTATATTAAACTCTAAATTCATATTATGAGAAAACAGAAAAAAATATAAATGAAGTATTTCATTTTCAATATATTTCAGGGAGATTTTTCATATCCATGACAAAACACCTTTGTGGAAAATATTTAGGTGAATGTGATATGCATTCCCAAGTACCCCCTCACAAATGTATTTCTTTACTAAAAGTAAAAACACTGAATTTGATTGTACTTACTTTGTAACTATGTACTTTTTGCAAACAAATAGTAATCGGCAAGTTGGAAAACCATAATTGTACTGTTCCATGGCCTACATTCTGCACCTTATTATACCTGCAACAGTATGCCAAATTCCTGTAGAGTAATGTGATGCATAAATGAGAACATTATTAAATAAAACAAGGTGTGTATGAAGTCCCAGAATAAAGTAATTGTGCTATCTAGGTTTAATTTACAGAATAAATGAATAGTAAATATGAACTACTGAAATATAATTAGAAAGTAAAATGAAATCTTGAGAAATGACAAAATGTCACTCTGAACTAAACCAAGCCCAAATGCAACTTGGAGAAACAAACACAGATTCTTCCTTGGGCTTTAGGTGAATGGCATGGCCTCTTGCATAAGAGAATAACCCTTTCGGGGAAGCTTCTCTAATGCAGTAATAAGTGGGTGAAAAAGAAAACACAAATCAAAATTACATTTAGCCATATTAGGAAGCATCTTAGAAAAAAACATTTTGAGGACATTCGATGCATTTAAGGAATCAGCAAATACTCCTAAAGGTTTAAGAAAATAATATATTCTTCAAAAATCCATGTTTATGTGGATGGACGTACAGCAGGATGGAATATTATAAATATTTAACATATATTTGATGAAAGTATTAAAAAATGGAGGTAAGGTTGTCTTCCAAAATATGCATGGTGGGTGGCTATGTCCCATGACCCAAATGGGCAGGGAGTTGGAGGCGGGGTGGGGGGGCCGGGAGTCTCAGTTATTTATTCCTACCTTATAAATTAGTGGGTTAAAGTAACAACCATTTTATTTCTTCATGATTTGTGGGTCATCAATATGAGCTGGTTCTTCTGCTGGTTAACCTGGGGTCACTCATGTGACTATAATTATTGGAAACTCAATTGTGTCTGAATGGTATAAGGTGGCCTCATTCACATGCCTTGCTATTGCTGCAGACTCTCAGCTGGGCCACTGTCTAGAGCAGGAAACCTGGGCTTCTTCACATGATGATAATATCTTTCCAGGATGGCAAGAATGGAGGGTACCTGGTCTCTAGAGCAGTGGTTCTCAACCTTCCTAATGCCGTGACCCTTTAATACAGTTCCTCATGTTGTGGTGACCCCCAATTTCATTGTTACAAATTGAACATAATTAAAGCATAGTGATTAATCACAAAAAAATATGTAATTATATATGTGTTTTCTGATGGTCTTAGGCGACCCCTGTGAAAGGGTCAGTTGACCCCCAAAGGGGTCGCGACCCACAGGTTGAGAACCGCTGCTCTGGAGGGTTCAGCTTGGTAGTTATACCATATTACTTCTGCCACACCTATCCTTCAAAACAAGTCGAATGCCAGTCTAGATTCAAGGAGAAGGGTAACAGATATCTACCCCTGATGGGAAGACATACAATAAATTTGTGGCCATTTTAAAATTTCCAAAGGAGGTCAGAAAGTAAATAACAGAGGAAAATACACCACATGAATTAATCTAGAAATGGTCTGTTCTGCCAAATATATAGCTAGAATTAAACATCAGATTCCAGTTGTAAGGCCTCTCTGACATTAAAATAACAGCATAGAAATTTGTAATAAAGGTGACAAAATGAGTTTGGCATTTGACTTTTTCTCTGGCCTTGTCCCAATGGAAGGAGATTCGGGGCGGGGGGCGGTGGTGAGGGGGGGAAGAGCCTGAAACTCTCATTAAGGACTGCAACATCAGTCTGCTCAGACCTCATGGCAATGGGTAGAAAGAGGGGGAAATCTCCTAAGTATAGCACATATAACATCTTCTTTAGAATCAGAAGAATTTGGACTCGAATTCTAGCCCTATCATCTATTAGTCATATAATCATGAACAAGTAAAGTTACTGCCCTCAGCTCGAACGTATTCCTCTAAAAATGTATATAATCATGCCTAAGATGTATGATTATTCCATGGAGTAGAGGAAAGTGAAAATCAATAATGCATGGCTAGCACAGAGTACATTCTCAGGAAATGATGAAGATGCTGCTGCTGCTGATCAACATCTATTATATGTATACTAGAGGCCTGGTATATATGCAGTG
>NW_005368305.1:2529809-2530289 GCF_000412655.1 Myotis brandtii | reverse complement strand
GGGACCCCTTGAGGGATGTCTGACTGCCCATTTAGGCCCAGTGGTATCTGGCCTAAACTGGCAGTGGGACATCCCTCTCACAATTCAGGACTGCTGGCTCCCGACCACTCGCCTGCCTGCCTGCCTAACTGCCCCTACCCACTTCTGCCTGCCAGCCTGATCCCCCCCTAGTCCCCCCCCTGCCAGTCTGATCAATGCCTAACTGTTCCCCTGCCGGCCTTATCATCCCCAACTGCCCTCCACTGCAGGCCTGGTCCCCCCAACAGCCCTCCCCTGCAGGCCATCTTGTGGTGGCCATTTTGTGGCCACATGGGGGTGGCCATCCTGTATGTTGGAGTGATGGTCAATTTGCATACTTGTCATGACTAATTAGCATATCAGGTCGTGATTGTGAAGGCTTCATGACCAATTTGCATATTACCCTTTTATTAATATAGATATATTTTTTTAATATTTTATTGATTTTTTTTACAGAGAGGA
>NW_005368305.1:2524618-2529030 GCF_000412655.1 Myotis brandtii | reverse complement strand
GGGGGATAAAGTGTCCCTCAGCCCAGCCTGCACCCTCTCCAATCTGGGACCCCTTGAGGGATGTCTGACTGCCCATTTAGGCCCAGTGGTATCTGGCCTAAACTGGCAGTGGGACATCCCTCTCACAATTCAGGACTGCTGGCTCCCGACCACTCACCTGCCTGCCTGCCTAACTGCCCCTAACCACTTCTGCCTGCCAGCCTGATCACCCCCTAGTCACACCCCTGCCAGTCTGATCAATGCCTAACTGTTCCCCTGCCGGCCTTATTGTCCCCAACTGCCCTCCACTGCAGGCCTGGTCCCCCCAACAGCCCTCCCCTGCAGGCCCAGTCATCCCCAACTGCCCTCCCCTGCAGGCCATCTTGTGGTGGCCATTTTGTGGCCACATGGGGGTGGCCATCCTGTATATTGGAGTGATGGTCAATTTGCATACTTGTCATGACTAATTAGCATATCAGGTCGTGATTGTGAAGGCTTCATGACCAATTTGCATATTACCCTTTTATTAATATAGATATATTTTTTTAAATATTTTATTGATTTTTTTACAGAGAGGAAGGGAGAAGGATAGAGAGAAACATAATGATAGAGAAACATCGATCAGCTGACTCCTGCAAACCCCCTACTGGGTATGTGCCCGCAACCAAGGTACATGCCCTTGACGGGAATCGAACCCAGGACCCTTGAGTCCACAAGCCAACACTCTATCCACTGAGCAAAACCAGCTAAGGCAACATCTCTTATATATTATCCAAGTTATACTTGTTAGCATCATCCAGTGCTTTCCACATAAAGTACTTGGAGGAAAACTCATGTGCTTTCCTCAGTGGAGGAGGTCTTAGAATTATATTCATCCTCAGGCTCTTACTTTCCAAAGATATCTAAGTATCTTGTTATTTTATTAATAAGTTCCTATCAGTGATGGAAGAAGTAAAATAGGCTCACTAAAAAATGTTAACTATAAGTTAACAAGGATAAATCAAAGAAAGATCATATATAGAAGATAGAAGAGAAAAAATGTTGGGGAAAAATTAGTTTCAGTAAAAACTGCCTTAAACATGTCACAGATTGGTCCCTGAGAACATTTTGCAATCACTAACATATACAGTGAAGACCTGAGGTCATTAAGAGAAGGAAAACTAGATTTAGAATTAGTGTGTCAATTTTAACAATGTAGGGCTTATGCTGAAAGTAAAGCATTTAAATGACATTTTTAAACAAATAACATTCAAGATTATGAAGAATGTTGATATCCTAGAGCAGTGGTTCTCAACCTTCCTAATGCCGCAACACTTTAATACAGTTCCTCATGTTGTGGTGACCCCCAACCATAAAATTATTTTCGTTGCTACTTCATAACTGTAATTTTGCTACTGTTATGAATCGTAATGTAAATGTCTGATATGCAGGATGTATTTTCATTGTTACAAATTGAACATAATTAAAGCATAGTGATTAATCACAAAAACAAGATGTAATTATATATGTGTTTTCCGATGGTCTTAGGCGACCCCTGGGAAAGGGTTGTTTGACCCCCAAAGGGGTCGCGACCCACAGGTGGAGAACCACTGTCCTAGAGAGTCATTCTACAAGTATACCAAATAAAAGGGAGATTTGCTGTAATTTCCTTCTATATTCAAATTATTTTTCCCTTTGTTAGAAATTAGGTATCCTCATATGAAGGCTGGAGAAACTGCTAGGAGTATCATTGTCAATTTTATTCAAAAATGGAGGAGGTAGCACAAATTAACTGAACATAGAAATCAGTTTCATCTAGGTTTAAGAGGAAATTAAAAGGCTAATATGTGAGAATGTCATCAACACTGACTCTGTCCTAAGGCTGCCCTTCTGAAAGAATATTTGTTCCTTCTGGGCTGCAGCTTCCACATTTGGCATTTGTGTCTCAAAGGAACAATGGTGAGCAGAGTATCTCAGCATGCACTAAATGATGAGTAAGTGTTTGCTAAAGGAATCAGAGGATGGGCTTGAGTCATTCTTATCCAGATCAGAGAGCTCATGAGGCAGCCACCCAACCCCCTTAGTATCAGGTAAAATCTACTAATCTAAGCTTTCTCTATCTCATTTTCATATTTATTATGAATAATATCATTAGAATGTATAAGTTAGTTTTCTTTCAATATTTAGCGAAAAGATTTAAATTAATTTCTTCATTATAAGCAAATCATACTGTCAACATTGAGAAAGTGGGCTCAGGTATGGACCTAGAGAAGATTCATTTGATGTGAATCCCAAGAAGAAATTTATCTGCTAAGATATACATACTCTCCATGGTCAACTAAAGGCCCCAAATTTATACACAATACGAGCCTAGTACCCGTTTGCTGACAGGAGCTCCGCCCGTACACCAGGAAGAACCTCAGACTGAACTCTCAGCTTCCTGAAAAATGCCTCACTTGTTTATAAAGTCTGAAAACTGCAGGAAAACCCTGATTTTATCTTTCTACCAACAGACTGAGACCTGCCCTGTCCAATCAGAACCGCACAATATGGAAAACTTTCACATAAAATGAACTTAAGAACCTGGACAGAAACTTCTATTATAAAAAAAAAATGGCCTCCCTAGTTTAGGTTGTTACCTGAATCTGTGTCTCCTGGACTGTAGCTCCTTTTTGCTTAAATAAATGTATTTTATTCCTTCTTATATTCTGAAATTAATTTTGGTTTACATAGGTATTTTTACTAGTGTCTAGACTCAGAATGGCAAATACTCTTAAAGTTGTGACCAAACTTGGATTGACAAGTTGTAGCATCCCAGAGGTATGTTAATTTTTTCATTAAATTTATTGGGTTAATAAAATTATATAAGTTTTATGTGTATAATTCTATAAGATATCATCTGTATATTGTATTCTGTGTTTTCTAACCCATATCAAGTTACCTTCCATCACCATGTATCTCCCCCTGTACCCTCTTCTACCTCCCCCTAACCCTCTTTTCTCTGCCAATCACCATAGGACTCCAAGGCCTTGTCCAGGCTCAAAAGAAAAATAGTAATGAATCAAATAGTAATATTTGACATGAATGCAGATGGAGAGTTAAACCATGTATACCTGCTTTCTCTGTTCCAAAAGCAAAGAAATGATGTCCCTGCTCAACTCTGTGCTAATCATCCCATGTGTTTTGTTGGCACTGGTACCATGCTTCAATTAAAAGCGAGGCAAAAAAAAACTGAAGTCCATCTAGAAGAGAGTGATGATGAAGACATATAGCTAACATTTACTGAGCGTAAAAGATAATAGGGCTTAAAATCATGATCAGTTTGGGTCCAGAGTTAGATTTAATCAAAAGCAGAGCAATCATGGGTTGGGGATCTCAAATAAGTCAGTTTAAACATTTGAGGTACTGTCATTGGGAATTAGGCTTATTGTGTACCCCTCCTTCTATAATAAAATTAATTACAAGCCACAGGATGCCAGATTTTTGGCTTAATGACAAAAAGAAATTATGTAATATGCCTATTCAAAAATGGAATATTCTACTTTAGGTGGAGTAATTTTAGAATCACTGAGGGTACTCAAGCTTAGTCAAGATGATCAATCTGGCTTTAGAGAAAATTTTAAAGTGAATACATGTAAGGCTAACACAAAAATTTCACAATGACAGACCCAGCAAAGGTTAAAATAAATTTAAATGTTAATGTCTTGGGTAAGTCTTACACTCTATGGTGTACAAGAGATTGTCCAGCCTACAATGTCTTAAACCCAGTCATTTTCCAGCTTTATATCTTCTGCTTAGTGTCTGAAGACACTGGACTACATGACCCCTTGTTTGGCTTTAGCATTCCTTGGAATTCTGAGGGTCTATAACCCTCCAAAACAGTGGTTCTCAACCTTCCTAATGCCGTGACCCTTTAATACAGTTCCTCATGTTGTGGTGACCCCCAACCATAAAATTATTTTCGCTGCTACTTCATAACTGTAATTTTGCTACTGTTATGAATCGTAATGTAAATATCTGATATGCAGGATGTATTTTCAGGGGTCGCGACCCACAGGTTGAGAAGCACTGCTCCAAATGATAAGCCTTTAACCTATTCAATTACTATATCCTTTAATTTCTCTTTTATGCTCATAACTAGAGGCCTGGTGCATGGATTCGTGCACCAGTGGGGTCCCTCCCCAGCCAGCTGGCCCTGATTGGTACTGAGAGAGATGGGCCGGACACACCCTGGAGCCCTCCCGTGGTCCCTCCCCACCCTGATTGTGCACCGGTGGGGTCCCTTGGCCTGGCTTGTAGGGATTGGGCCAAAACCGTCCGGTGCATGGATTTGTCCAAGGTGTGTGTGGCCCATCTCACCCAGTCCCGATTGGCCAGACCCCAGCAGCAAGCTAACCTACCGGTCAGAGCATCTGCCCCCTGGTGGTCAGTGTGCGTCATAGATACTGGTCCAA
>NW_005368305.1:2517179-2524592 GCF_000412655.1 Myotis brandtii | reverse complement strand
TGCACAAAATTTGTGCAAGAGTAGGCCTTCCATCCCCTGACTGCCAGACTGCCAGCACTGGTCCCTCTGGCACTCGGAACCTGCGCTTCCCTCACAGCAGCCCTCGCTTCATCTGGAAAGTCGTCTGGAAGGACGTCCAGTCTAATGAGCATATTATGCTTTTATTATTATAGATAGATTGCTAATGATGAGATGATAGCAACTAAGTGTGTCTTTTATTATTAGCTTTATTTTAGAGGTGAGGACACCAAGGCTCAGAGAGGTTATAAGACTTGCTCAAGATTACACAGGCCTGAGACACAGGTTTGTGAAATCCCCAAGTTCATGCTTCTAAGCACTGCATACACCATCCTCCACAAAACACAGTTACAATTTTTTGATTTCCTCTCTCTCCTACTACAAACATAAAATATCAAAATATAATTGAAAATATCAGTTACTTTCAAGTATATGCATTTGTTTATATGTTTCATATTACTAAGAAAACAAGTTCCTTGAGGTCAGGATCCAATGTCTAGTTATATGTTTTTAAAGTGCCTAATATTTGAACAATCAAAACATGGCAAGTACTCTCCATAATTCTTATAAATAACCCTAAATTCCCAGTGTCAAGGTAGGCACATTTCTATTAAATGAGGCATTTCATTTCAAACGAAAATATCTGTGAATATTAGTGATATAATTATCTTTCCCCATGTAGAATAAAGCATATATACTACTCAATGCTATGTTCAATGTTGCCATGTAAATTATATGAATTTTAATGTTCCTATACACTAATAAGACAAGTGCACATAAATCATCTCATAACCTCATTTTACACCATGAGAAAAAAAATAACAAAAAGTGTTAATTACTGAGAAATATATACCACAGCCTGTTCTTCCAAAGAAAATAGAGAAAGTTCGTTTTCATGGTTACAGAATTGATATGCTCCCACTAGCAAATCACTTTAATGCAAGCATCCTATAACTTTGGAAGTGACACTACTAAGATTCATGAAAACCTACTTCTGGACAGGAAATGAGAAGTCTACATGGGGAATGGAATCCAGGGAGAAACTGTTGTGTGCCCTGGACTCTTCAGCATTTCCTCAAAGGAACTGTGCAAGCAAAGTGAAAATACAGTAACTTAAACAACACTGTTTTGGCTTCTATCCCTGATAAAATATAGTGGTTCTAATTGAGTATATATTGCTCTAATTAGTGTTTTCTTTCATTCTTTTTCTAAGAATTAAGGAACTGTTCCCAGAGTTGGGAAAAAATGATCCTGTAACTTTATGTATCTTATTACTTCTTTTAGAACCTTTTTTGTTAAATCTAAAATTGATGCATTATTGAATGGAAATTCTGCAATTATTCTTCACAAGGATTATAATAACACCAATTTCAAAATATTTCATTGGGAGTTTTTTAAAATAATGAATTAGATATATTCAACCACAAAGAAAAGAAGAGCAAAAAATTTACGACTAAACAGATTTCTTTCATAAAAATATTTTTGAGGAAGACCCAAATTAATCAATTGACATTTTCCTCTCAAAGTGACCAAGTTTGTAACTTCAATAATCAAAGCAAATTTCCTAGAAATCTTACAAAAAATAGTTTGTAGTTTTAATAAGAAAGCCTTTTCATATGATTTATTTGGTATCAGTAAAATGATAGTTCATTTATAAAACTATGTAACTCCACTGTAATATTCTATCACTTGTTAACCATCTTAATAATTAGTATTAAATCATGTCATAGTTCATTTAGTAGCACTCTATCAGAACAGTATCTATTAGGATAATCTGATATAAAAGTTTCAATATAGCATTAACTATCTCTGCATTAAATCCTTATATTTCTATCTCTTTTTATACTTATATAAATTTGGGGTTTTCATAATTACTTACAATTTATGTTAATAGAGCATAATAAAAATGGTTTGCCTCTAACCAGAATAGCTTCAATACTTAAAAACACAGTACTTCCTAATTTCACCATACACACACCATGCCATGAAATTATTCTGCCTTAGGTTTTAAATAGTCCTCAATGATTAAAGGATGCCACAGGAATAAAAAGGTGGCCTGTAGAAATATTATGTGTAGTCTCACTCTCTAAATTTACTGAACAAGGCAAAAATATACACGTGTGTCAATGGAATTATTTAGCAAAATTCCCTGTTAGTCAGTTGTCCTAGGAGGTCACAATCACATGTATTTAAAAGCCTAAATTTATATCTTTATACTTCAATGAAACATGGAACTTATAACAGATTATATCATACACAAAACTCTGAAAGTATTGGCAATATATTACATTTCTGGGTAAAGAGGAAATTAAAACCACTGGAATTAGTGAATAGATTAGCCAGTTAAGCCTTTAGAAAATTTCAAGTAGCCTGCTTCCTCCAACTCCAAAATTGGCGCACGCAAGTGCGCACACACACACAACGTATTAGCAATGTTTATTGTAAATATCTCCTAACATAACTGAATACTCATGAGCTATTATGTAGTAGTTTTATGTAGAAGCAGGAACCTTGGTTGATATCTGCAAGCATCTCATCCCAACCACATAAGAACACAGCAATAGTATCAGCAGAAAGCAAGATCCTAATTTCACCAGCTAGAAAACTCAGCAAAACTATGAAGCCAAAAGTGCTTCAAAAGCAGCAAGAGGAAACAGAGCACTGGTTTAAATGGACCAAGGAACTGTTGGTCATTAACGAAAAGATAAAAAGCAGATATAACATATGATGGTCATTTACATAAAATACCATAACAAGATACTGCTTTACACTAATACATTTAATGATAGAGGAGACAAAAATAATAGAAGAGGGGAAAAGGGTGGGGCACTTTTCCCCTCAAATGATCACAGTTGTTGCCATCCCTCTTGAGAAAAAAAAAGAAAGAAAATCACCTCTGTCTGGTATCTGTCAGATATATCCTGATGAACCCATCCCAAAACACATAAGCACAGAAATCTCACATTTCAAAAATGAGGTGTGTGTGTGTTCCTATATGTATATATCACATGCCTGTGGGAGAAAAAGACATGTGTGAAACACAGAAGATTGGTGTTGCTCAAGGTCATTCCCTTCTTGAAAAAAGAAACGGGAAAATGACTAAAAGAAATGGTCTGGGGGACAGAAGTCAAATGACAACTTCTTTCCACCTGTCTATATGCTCACATTGGTTCCCCTGGGTGTCCTGGCTTTCTTATTACTCTGCCCCTCTTAATAGGGACCATAAGAGGGCTTACTAAAAAGGAAGATTTTGCTGAGAAATTTCCTATCAATACCTGTCAGTCTTAACCTGCTAAAGAGCCAGGCCAGCTCTAAGTACAAATGCTTAACAAGCACAGTGGACTCAGATCTCCAAATTGGTTTGCACAGTTCTGTCTCTCCAGACAGGAAAAGCAAAGAGAGGCAGAAATGTCCATTTTTTTTAGGAACTTCTATACGTGAAACTCTGTGCTAGCAGGTGTTTATGGTTATGACATTTCACCTAAACCCCTGAGGATGAGGGTAGAAGGACAAGACTTGACCTACAATTCACTAAATCCTTAGCTCCTTAGTGAGAAAAGGCCAAAAAAAAAGTGAAATGAAGAAGGAAAAGATTATTTCATTATTTTCCCAAGTACTTATGTGCTCCACCAGCAGTCCTTCTTTCTTGGGCACACTCTAAACAGGTATGCCTTATTTGTTAACAAATATTACAAATGATATAGCTTCTGTTGTAATAATATTCTGGAGAAATTTGGGGGACAAAGAGGTGTCCTTGTCAGATTTGTAGTGTACAGAAGTCAGTTTTCTGTCTAGGATTTTCTGAGTGATGGGAGAAATGCCAATAAATTCATTAAAAGAGAAAAAAATCACTTATTTTTTTCCAAATTCCCAAGAATTTTTTAGTTTTATGCAGGCAGTACCTTGAGTCTTCAGAAGGTAGAGTGGGGACCTGTTTTTCTGTTAAGTCTGAGTTACCCTCTATATCCTTTCTTGGTTCTCCCTGAGCTTGAAGTTAAGAGCAAATCTGTCTTTAAAGTGGCCCTATCTCCTTCATCTTTACTGGGCCTGGGGTGAAGGGGATGGTGTAGTAGTCTTTCCATTAGTATTCCAACTGAGGGTAAAGCAGGTGTATAAATGAGCTTGATTCAATCCAGAGGATGTGAGGGGAGAGAAGAAACAAATGGAAGTATAAGAAAAAGCACTTAGTTTCAGGTTTTGAATCCTGAGAAATCCTATTTGAATATCAAGGCATATTTGCAGCAAGCTTTTATTCTGTTCTTGAATATTCATTCACAAGGGGATGAGGGTTGCAGGCCCAGGACATCAAAGCCCTCCATGCCTCTTTACCTCCTTCTCATATCCAGGGAGCCACCTCAGCAAAGATGTGCCCGCTCTGCCAGGGGGCCCGCTGAGCTCTCCTGCCCCGCCCCAAGAAAGTGTCAAGGAGGGCCTGGCAGCTGCAGTGGAGGAGCCCAGCCCCCAAGCCGGCTGCATACATGGCTTTGTAGCACCACCAGCCTGCGAGGTCTGCAGCAGCAGCCGAGCCCAGACTCCAAAGGAGTCCAGGACATCGAGCGAGAGGAGCAAGCTAGTGGCCAGCTTGTAGTCTGCAAATGCCATCATATGGATATCTATCAAAATGCAGCTGGAAGAGGAATAGCAGGCAGTGCCCCTACACTCTTCTAAGCGGCTTCAGCAAAGAGAAACCCTGGTAGCAGTCCCAGCCACTGTCCCCTAGAGCAGGGCGCCCTGTGCTGGGCCTGGCCAAACCCTCTGCTGGGTGCAGCCATCCAGCAGCGCTGGGAGGCTGGAGACAGACGAGCACTCCTCCGCTGAATTATTCAGACCACCTCCACGATGGAATGAAATATTGATGAGACTACTTTGGAAGTGCTCTGTCTTGCTAATCCTAATGCCCTGAGAAGGGAGTGGATTTTTTTTTTTTGGTAGGGGACAAGGAGGTGATGGAAAAAAGGAATGAGGAATAGGGTGCTTTGGAAGTTCACTAAATTTGCTCTACCTCAGCTGGCCATGGGAATCTCCATTTTAACATTCAGACCCAATACGTTAATTAGGCAGTCACAATTACACCCTACTCCTTGTAAATCAAGAATTTACAAAATTACATGCTTTACAGACACACACACACACACACACACACACACAAACTACTGCACACAAGCCCCTCTCCACAACTGAGACAATACAGCTGGGGTGGTGTTGAGGTGGTGGTTATGGTTTTAGCCTGGCTCCTCTAGATATACAAATGACTTCTTTCATGGATCTATTTTGGTACATTGAAAGCAACCCTCACAATTAAAAACCATATCTCAATACACACACACACAACAACAACAACAACAATGAATTTCCTTCCACGCAAAGACAAAGCAAGTTCCAAAAAACTCCATTTGGGATTAAAGTCTCCAGATGTGTAATTTACAACTACTAAAGGATCTGGCAAGCTCTGCCACGATACGGAAAGAAAATCAACCTGGCACCAGGAGTAGGGAAGGGTCAACAATTATCCTGGCCTGAAATAATGGGTGGAAACCAAGCACCCTCTTGCACTCCACAATCTGGGGAGGGCTGGATACCAAATGGTCCCTGACAACCATAACCTGAAGGAAACACTGGATTTTAACCTCTGGCATTTTCAGATAGGTTCACCAAGCCCAGTGTTCCAAAAACATCTGCTACGGCGGAGTGTATCCATATTCCCTTAGCTTTCACTGCTAGATTAAGTGCTCAGGTATAGATTTATAGCCCGCCTACTAGAATTATATTGCAACATCAGGGAACGCCCTTGGATACCCAGCTGCTAATAATTTTCAAAACATTAATAAGTAAAGTAGCCTGCAATGCAGATAAGACACTAGAAACAAGATCATAAGGAAACTGGGTGAGGCAAGTAGTCTTTTGCTTGTTACCTGGTGCCTCTAGAGGAAAAGAAGGTAGTAGGAGGACTTTCTGCCCGCAGGTACGATTCCGGCAAGGTGGCTCCAGGTGGCTTTCACAGTCCGACGCGGGTCTCTCTCCTCACTTCGGCTGCCCTTTGCCATAGCTCAGCACCTGCATCCTAGGGAGTCCGAGAGATGGCTTCTGCCACTGATGCCGCTGCCTGCAGGTCGCGCTGGGTGGGGAATCCGCGGCGATCGCCCCATGAAACCCACGTTTCTGCGCCCAGGGAGCGGGCAGAGACAGGGCGGCCGCTCACGCACACTCAGACACACACACTCAGAAGCACACACACACTCGCACCAAGGCGCGCGCGCACTCGCATTCACACTAGCACGCACACCCAGCACAACACGGGGAGGAGGCAACAAGGAGGGGACGGGCCCTTCTCACGATCGGCTTGGATGCCCACCGGACCAAGGGCAGCAGAGAGAGTGGTCTGGCATAGCCATCGCCGGTAGATCATGTTTCCTTCAAGTTCTCCTCCAACCCAAATCCACATAATTCAAGAGCTGGTGACATTTTGACGGGGAGGAGAGAGCCGAGGAAAGAAAGGTTGAGGAGGAGCCGGGGATTTTGTTAAGCAGTTTTAAAAGCTATCCTTGTTACCTTGTTTGAACAGAATTCAGAACCAGCAGGGAAGGGCTAAACTTTTGGCTTCAAATGATGGGGTCCAAAACGTAAATATCCTTCTGGCCAAGACAGGAAGGTCTGGATGCACAAAAACAAGAGGGCTGTGGGACCCTCTGTTGACCTTGTGATGTACCTGGAAGCAGGTTAATACCGGCGCTTTCCAAGCCTCTGGGTAAAAAGATCCACACACATAGGTCCACAGCCAAGTAGCCGCTCCGAATCCAGCAGAGAAAATGGGTCTGAGAGTCCTCCGCCCTCGAGAACCTGAGCACGGAGGGCAAGCCGAGTTAACACATTTGCTTCTGGGCAGTTGGATAAAAGACAGTCAAATGCATCAGATAGGCGCGCACGCGCGCGCGCACACACACACGTAGCTGGAGAACAGCTTACAAAAAATAAATGCCAAGATGACTTCGAAAGGCAGGAAAAAAAATCCAGAATCCTTCGGAAAACAATGGAAGGACCCGCTGGAAGGTTATGAAAATCTTCCCAGATCTTTCATTGTTTCTTTCTGGTATGAGTGTGTGCGTATTTCCAGAAGGTTTCGTTTATCGGCCCCACCCCCGTCCAGTTGCGCTTTTTACTCCAGATGTAAACCGATCTTACAAAATGGATTATGTGGGTGGGTTGTGCTCATAGCCCAGAGCTCCGAAAAGTCAAGAATCCTAAGAGAACCGCGAGCTGCGAAGCCCTTCACATCCTCCAGGGAGAAGGAAAAACACGCAGGAACACAGGCACACTCGTGCGCACGCACACACAGTCCTCGATTCCGGCTGCTCTGCACACGCTCACCGCCTCCCTGCGCGCCCGCGCCGCTGCACA
>NW_005368305.1:2503893-2516786 GCF_000412655.1 Myotis brandtii | reverse complement strand
AGCTGGAGCCAGGGGGCAAACTTCCAGAGGGTTCCCAACTCCTCCCGAGGGGGGACTTGCTGACCGCCCACTGCCCCACCTTGTGGTATAAAGGGATTGTCGCCGGGTTAGCCAACGACTGACGGGGGTGGAAAAAGCCATTCTTGTAACCCGCCGGACAAATCTGAGACCCAGGACTGCTGGCTTGGGATCTTAGCCACCTGCGACCAGCTCCCAGTGTCCCCTTAGTAGCATAGTGGGTGGTAGAGTTTCTTGGAAGTGGAAGGTGAAAAGAACATTTATACCTGAGAACCAACTGGGTTCAACTGTTGTCCACATTTTAGCATATCAAGGGGAGAAAGCAAGCCCAATAGTCACCATAAGCCGAGCCTGACCACTGAGGCCACGGGAACTGGGTACCGGCCTGAATCAGGAAGGAGAAGGGGTGGGGAGATCGCTAGGCGCTAGACAGGGCCCCACGGGGAGGGCTCGGCTTTTCTCGAGTCTCTGCCACTGCTCTCCCGAGCTTCTCTCCAAGACCCTCTACCCTCACTCCCTCCCGCCGGAAAAGGGCTTCCCCCTGGAAACCCCCAGTGAAATCACGCCGTTACTTTCAGGTGGAGCCGGGAACCCTTTCCCCAGCACGTGGTCCTCGTTCCCAGCAGAGCGCCTCCCCCGCAGCTCCCCGCCCAGCTAGCCCGGACGCTAGCCAGAATCCGAAGAGAATGGGGGAGTTGGAGGTTGCAGAGGGAAGCTGGCTTTCGGGGGGCCTCTGCGTGGCCGACTGGGGAAGCCACGTGCTAGTAGTCCCCTTGGATAGGGCGCTCTCGCGTTCTGCTACCAGTAGAGCCCCGGCTTTAGCGTTGCTCTGCGATGCACAGAAGCTCATGCTCGAACTCACCGACGGGCTCCCCGAAGTGCTTACAGGGCAACCACCGTAAGCAGGACCCACACAGCGGCCACCTTCGGGAAGAAACCGGCGGGTGGTACTTGTCCTCTCTCCTCCTCCCTCTCCTCTGTTCCCCCTCTATGCCCGCCAGACTCGGAGTCCAGCCCCGGGTTTGGAAATCCCCGCAACCTTTCTGGCCGATTTGTTCCAAAGAAGCGCGGCTCTGGAGCTGCTGTTGCCACGGCGCCTCCTCTCCCCAAGTAGGCGGTTGGCGAGGCGTCCGGGGTTCTGGGGGGAGCTCTGCGGAGCCCCAAGGCGCCGGCTGATCCGAGTTCGAGAGCTAGAGGATCACACTCGCCCAGCAGCTGGACTGTGCGGCGGTGCCTCCCCAAAAATAAACCATCGGGACAGCGCGGACACCTGCATCCGCGGCCACCGCTGCAGTCCAGGAGCGTCTCCCCTACAACCAGCAGCGCTGCCCCCGCGGCTTTAAGTCTCCCGAAGTGAAAACAGGGGGTTCCCGATAAACCCAAGGTAAGACCCTGCAGGGGACTGAGTCCCAGAGCTCCCTGAGGAAGGCGGAGAGAGCGTGCTTCCATCCTCGGTTCACTTTAAACTTAGCGGCTTCTGGGACTTCATGGAGGGCACTGGCAGAGGCGAGAGAGCACCTCCAAATACTTAGCCCGCGGGGCGACTCCTTGTTCCTTCAGGATCGTCCCACTTGCTGGCGCCTCTTCCCGGCTGAGCTGATTGGAACCGCTCAAGACTGGGAGATGAAGCTTTGCAGTCCCCCTGGGACCAAAGTGTGTGTGTGTGTGTGTGTGTGTGTGTGTGTGTGTGTGTATGGGGAGAGAGAGAGAGAGAGAGAGAGAGAGAGATGTTGAATGAGAAACCCGAAGACCTCGCCTTGCTGTACTGATTAACTTTTCTTTTTCGTTTTGGTTTTCTTCTTATTATCTCCCTCCCTCCTCCCCACTTTCTCCCCCCTCCCCACATCCCGACCCGGATCGAGGTGAAGAAGGGGCACATTGATCCAGTTGTAATAAGTCCAGAGTTGGGAACAGGGTCAAGTTCCACTGTCTTCCTGGGCGCGCACACGTGTGTGTGTGTGTGTGTGTGTGTGTGTGTGTGTGTGTGTCTGAGAAGGGTGAAACCCACCTATCCTTAAGGTGCGGAGTAATATGTAATGTGTGTAACTTTTCAGTGTGCCTTCCTATTCATTGTAAAAGTGCTTTCTTCTGCTTTCACATTTCTTCTCCTCTCTAGAAAGCACTCTGGTGAAGCCGAGTACCTCTCACTCCCAGGTACAGTGTGTATGTTTCCCTCCTATACGGGCCCATTGGAGCTTGCCGGTGAGAGGAAGAAGAAAGCTTTGTTTTACATGCCTTTCAGTGGGAAGTGGCAAGACTTTCAAGGAAAAGACCAGGGTATTCTTCCCAAAGGATCATTCAGAAGAGTTAAAGGGTAATTTTTACTTTTATTTCCCCCAAAGGAAAAAAAAAGCCTCTGAAAACAAGGAAGATGAACATTTCTAGTTTGTCTATATGATGATTATTACAATTAACTAACTCTGAAACTAGTATACCTTTAAGAGTTCAAACTAATTTCTTGTAGAATAGGGTCCCTTAACACATTAGCATCTAAAGAGAACTAAATTTTATTTCAGTCATTTATTTTTTATTTTTCTCAATATATCTGCCTAGATTGTCTTAATGTATCCCTCAATCCAGTTTATACTAAATCACCTTTAAATTATGTCAAATGTCTCTCTCTCAGATTGTTTATGGTATAAATGCTGGATTGTTTTCCCATAATAATCTAGAAGTTGAAAAAAAGTTGAGTGTTTTGCTGATTTCAGACAATTAATGGAAATATGACTCTTTTGCAGTAAGTTAATGGATACCAAAGGTAACCTGAGTTTCTGGTTATATTATAATTTAGCATTTAAGTTTCTTCTAAGGCAGTGAAAAAGGCACGATATACTGTATTTTAAAATTTTAATTAACAATTTGTTTGCCTACCCCCATGAATTTTCTTATATCTGTGGATTGAAGTTTGTGATAAATTATCACTTTTGATCTAGTCTGTATTCCAGTTTAGGACCAAACTGTCCTCTCTTTAACCAATGGCCAGTCTCCCTTTAGCTTGCAAATCAAATAAGACTACCATAAAGCTCCTTGAAGCAAGAAGGCTCAAAAACACAAAGGGAAAGCCAAAACCATGAATGCTATAAACATTTCATTTTATTTTTTTAAGAAAGTAGCTTCCGAAAAATTTATTTACAGTGGAATTACTTCCAAATTTCCTGGATTACTAATAACTATTGTAAAGAGCTTTTGATTCCTTTTACAAATATAAAGTCCTCCATTAATTCAAGACTGGAATATGATATGAAGAACCAACAGGGAAATACAGGTTTTTGAATTGAAGGAACAACATTTAAAAAAACTATTAAAATAGGCTAAATGAAATCCAAACATCAATATTTTTCAAATTACTACCAAGTTGTGCCCTACATAGTTTTGAAATATAAAAGGAGATCTGCTTATCTTAAAACATGTTTCTGATGTTGTACTTGACTATAAAGTCCTAAGGTACAAATTGTTTTAGCAATCAGACTTGAAGACCCAGCATATTTCATCATAAATAAACAGATTTCTCATTTATCTATTCTGGACATCCCCACAGAAATCAAACTTATTTACTATTTAGCATTCTCCTGAGATACAGAAGATATTTTTTCTCTTTATTTTATGTTCAAATAAAAATACTTTTTTGTTGTTGTTGAATGCTTTCACTTGCTCTTGTGTAAAGCATACATTTGCTTTCCTTTCTTCCTGTATTTTTTGTGAGATTTTTAAAACTTTATGGATCCTGATGATGGGGTACTACATGATTTAAGGTCTACATTATGAGCACTGAATTAGCAATAAGAACTCAATAAATTACTACATGAAAGTGGTCATTTCCTTTACTAAGAAAAGTGATTTTTTGAACCTTAATTTTTAAACATAAGTGTAATGATTTTTAATGATAGTGTCCTAGGAAGAACTTTTTGAGAGAGCACAAAGAGGAGTTATTTCAGAGATAAACATTGCTGGACATAAAAGGCAATTCTTAGGCAATATTGCAAGTAAGAAGTAAATTTTATCTTTAATATCCATCCATCTTTTTTTTCTTGCTTATTTGCTTACATCCTGGTATCAACTCCATGTATTTGTCTGGTGCTTTCATTTTGTTACCCCAAACCCCCAAAATGCAACATCCTATCTAGGGATATCTAACCCAGAGAAGAATGATACAATATTGTGATCTATTTTCCTCTTTTAGTCAAAGCCTCCAGTTAGTCATGTTAGGTAGATCTAATTAAATCATTAAGAAGAAAACAATCATAGCACACTAATTCCAACTAAAGTGTCATCCACTACCAGTTTGCCTAATTCAGGAATATGAAACCAACTTAACGTCTGAAAAAGCAGAATTTCTGGCAGTGTGATACATATATGAGAAGCAAAGTCACCTCGATCATCCTTAAATTTTCATACAAGATTGAATGTTAACTATGGTACTGTTTTTTATGTTTTACTTTTTGTGTTTTTGATAGTGCCCTGAAACAATTACTAAAACCTACATTTTCACCTTGAGAGAAACATTCAGAAAGTTTTATATTTATATGTCCATATAGTATTTTAGGAACGTTTCCACTGGATCTTGAAACTCTATTCTAAAATGGTGCCAGTCTTCACATAATTATCTTACAAACAAAAGTCTGCATTGCTGTTCTTAATGACTTGATTTATGAGTACTGGCAGGCATACCCAGTTATATTAGATGGAAGTAATAAGCTTTTGAAAGTCTATGGACTCAGGGGGGTGAGGGCATGAGTGGAGGGGGTAGGGGGGTAGGTAATGTGGGGATAAGGACACATATGTAATAACTTAATCAATAAAATTTAAAAAAAGAAAGTCTATGGACTTAACTTTTCTAAAAATGCTGATGATAAACTACATAAAAAAGCATTTGCTTTTAAACTTTAGTTTTACAGATTTCTTTTTCTCATGTTTATCTTTCTCCAAAATCTGCCCCTGAATTTCAGCCAAGTGGCCACAAGTCGGCAATAATGTGACACACTCATATGGTTGAGATCACAGAGTTTGCCTTTCTCATAGCCACCATAGATTTAGAACTGAGAATTAATTTTTATTTTTCTATTGAAATGGAATGTTTGGACTGGAACCCGGATTCTTTGTCTGCCAGAGTCAAAGAATGAATCCACAGACAAAGAGTAGTATAGCAAAAGTGGAGATTTATTGAAGAACAAGTACAGATTCCCACGTGGGGAGAGGGAAAGAGTCCCACAGAATGGACTCCCACGTGGGGAGGGGGAAAGGGTCCCACTGAGTTCCTTTTCCCTATGGCTGATAAACTATAGATCCTGGTGCCTTGATATCCCCTCTGATTGGTCACTATTCCCTTAGCCTGGTTACTATAGTAACTCCTGGGCTCAAAGGTCAAACCTCACATGGGACATGTGAGGTTGTCCCCTCCTCCTTCCTTATTGTTTTTCTATTCCCTTTGGCCTTTCTTCTTCTCCTTCTGGATGAAGGGCTTCCTTCCCTTTATTTTGTAAATATAGACCTTTTGCTGTTCCCAGCTCCCTCATTCTATGGAAATGTACCTGTTACAGCTTTTTAGCTTCCCTATTCTATGGAAATGTACCTTCTGCTGCTCTGCAACCCTGTGCTTCCTCCATGGTCCCCTTAATTTCTAAAGTTTCTAAAATTTCCTAAACCTGTCCTACTTTACCCCTAAAATTCCTGTTTCACTATGAAAGAAGCGTTTTCATTGAAACACATATTGTTGGGTATGTTATCTACATGAAAACAGATAATTTCTTTAGAATAATTATTTCTTAACATAAACTCCTAAAGTGTAACATTAAGTAATTTTCTCCTAATCTCTCCACTAGTTCTCTTTTCCTTTAATTAGGGTCTCTTTGGGACACTGGGTTTCTTCTCATTCTTTTATTCATGTTTTACACCCTGTTTGTCCTGGTCCTTTGACTGACCCCCAAGTTCTCTGCCAGCGTGGCATTAAAGTTCCTTTTAAATTTATTTTTTAGCTGTAGTGGCAGTTATTTCTGTAATGAACACAAGTCCTCTCTGTGATAGTTTCCCACCATACTTCTATCTCCATACAATGGCCTTTCTTTTTCTGCTTGCAGTTTTGATCATTTGGTGGAAATTTATCCAATGTCTTGTTTTAGTCAGTGTCCTTCACTAGGCACAGGGGAGAAAAGAGTAAACATAATTCTCTTGATCTGTGGTCACACAATAGAGTTTCCCATCTAATGGAGATTATAGACCAATAAGCAAGTCATTGCAATATGATCTTGCTTTCATTGCATCAGTTATACTTTGCTATTAAACCCAAGTTTTCTTTTGTTAGACCTCTGGAACCCACCCCACAATTGGCTCCAGTAATAGTTTCTCTATTGTTCTTTGTTTCTAGGTTGTTGATCCCACATTCATTCAAACTGTCTTGAGAGATAGCCTGTAAAATACCCAGACACCGTCCTTTATCAGAGTACAGGGTGCAACACAGCATATTCAGTGAAATGCTGGGATACAACACACCTGGGTTTGAATCTTGGTTCTGAAATTTACTGAATTACTCGTTGAAATCATTTCACTCTAGTTTGAATCTCGAATTCTCTTGTATGTAAATGAAAATTATAAGACTTAAATTTGGGGTTTGTTAGGAGGCTTTATTTATTTTGCCTGTGCAAGCTGCCCACTACAAGGAGGCACTTCATACATGTCATTTCTATTCCTTGCCATTAGACTGTTTCAAACTATGTAGTGAATAACTAATTTCACTAAAAGTATATTAAAAATAATCCAGTTCCTCAAAATAATCTATTTTAACCAAGAAAAATTGCTCAGAAAAGTGAGAGAAAAATTCTCAGGAAGATGCATAACACATTGTACTCTTTTATTCCCCTTCATAGTATATATTCTGTAGTTTTGGTGACATGATTTATCAAAATTTTGAAATACTCAAGTTGACCTTTGCACACTAATTACCCTCAAAATGTATTTTATAAGTTTAGTACTAATTCTTTAAATACCCTCTCTTTTATGAAAGCTACCCTTGTAAGAATATGATCAAAGCATCTCTCTTGAATTTTGTCTGGCTTAATCCTGGCTTTCAGACTACTTATAATATACATAATGTCACTTGATCATTATTGAATTATCTATAACTCATCAGAGGGGGGAAATGTATTCTATTAGTTATAAAAATTAAGAAATATGTTGAGAATAAAAGTTGAGCAATATTAAATAAAGATAAAACATTATAAAATGCATATTTTAAATTATTTGGCCTCCAATTTATTAATATCCTCATTAAAATTTATATTTGTAGAAAATATTTTAACCCCTTTTTTCTTTTTATTACATTATATTACAATAATATTTTCTCAGTTTAGTTAAAGTGAATTTGTATATTGGGAACATTAATTTAAATAGTATTCATTTGTTGTATCTTTTGTTTATGCATGTCTATACTAAAACCAAAATTAATGTCTTATTTTGTGTTAGTTTGGCATGTTTTAACCTTTTAGTAATATGGTAAACCAACAAACACATTATTGAACAATTAACATAACTTACTCATTGTGGGAGTAAGTTATGTTAATATTAGATATTTTGTGTTGGTTTTATTAACAACAGAATTTAAGAACTAACAAAAAGTTAGGTGGTAAGTCATATAAAAAAACTCTCTTTATATGGTTTTCAAATATGGTCAGCATTGATTATAGTTAGCTTTTATAGTTGTGCAAATTTGAAGATTTGCTACATTTTCTGTGGACATTTTTCACCACTATCTTGGTTTCCAGTGTACTAATGAATGTAGCCAAAAGCATAAAACTATGACTTTGAAATTATTATTCATTCACTCATTTTCATATACATTACTAGAGGCCCAGTGCACCAATTCATGCACCAGTGGGGTCCCTCAGCCTGGCCTGCGGGATCAGGCTGAAACTGGCTCTCTGATATCAAGGGGTCGCGGATTGTGAGTGAGAGGGTGCAGGCCAGGCCAAGGGACCCCACCTGTGCATGATTGGGGCTGGGGAGGGACACAGGAGGTTGACCAGCTGGGGAGGGACTGTGGGAGGGCTCCAGGGTGTGTCTGGCCCATCTCTGGCTCACATTCCACAAACAGCTAGTTGCATGGTAAACAGATTTGTATGCCTCTTGGCAAACCTGAGTATGATTCTGGTACTTCTGTGGATGTGAGTGGTACTTTTTCCCCCCCTAATTCCAACACTAGTTTATGTATATATAGCATTAAATCCAGGTCTGTAATTTCTAAATGCCACCAGGAGAAAGCATGTACAACTATGGGTTTTTAGTTACAGCTCCTGATTTCCTCCAGTTCTATTCCTTTTAACTCTTCTGAGATTGAGCTGAGTCTTGATCATTCCAAGACAATGGCAGGTAGAATTTTGAGATTAATATTAATTTTCCCCTTTGCTAATTAATTTCAGTCCCCTCACTAACTTTCTCCAGAAGTGTCAAGAATTCCACCATCCCCCTGTTCTTTGTATAAACAATGTTAAAGAAAAGTAGACTCAGACAGTTTTTAGTCCAGGGGATCATAAACATAAATAAGAGGAAACCTTTTCCTACAAGAATCTTTTGGATTCTTTTCATAATCTGCCGCCTTAAATCAGTATTTATTGTAGATTCACTAGACAAAAGAAACAGCTGTTTCCCTTTTTGTCTTTAATATTTCAGATTTGCTCTCAGTAGCTATTCTTCAAAGCCATTAAAGGAAAGCAAGTATTTACGATTCTCTTTTGTAATTGTGAGCACTCACCAGGCCATCATTATGAGGGGGGATCTTTTTTGTTGTTACAAGCTATTAATGTTAAGGGCCTTTTACAGCAGCCAGCTTGAAAAGCAACCTTAACTGTGGTATGATGCACCAGATTTGGTTTATCCAGCCATGGGTGGAAAGAACCCTAAGTTTACTTTACTTGTAAATATTCACTGTAATAGATAATTTGTTTGTTGTAAGCTGCAATGTAAAATCAATAAAACTGTACTGTACTTCTTGATGTTATTAAAAGATGTATTTTTACAAAAAAAAATACATTTACTAAGATGGTAATGTTCTTCAGTTTCAACAATATAACTTGAAAGGCAAAAAAAAAAAAGGAGAGAGAAGCAAAGAATGAGGGCAAATTATAAAGTTAATAATAATTTAGAACTACAAAAACAATTCTCTTCATCTTGTCTAAGAATACTTTTTTTCACAAATGTTAATTCTCTATTTCCAAAAGTATTTTCTTACCATTCCACTGAGACATTTATTTTATATACTTTTAATAAGATGAGGATAAATGGAAGATTTACAAGTAAGATAAGTAGAATTGCATGAAACATGAACATATCCCTAATCACATACAATGGATCTTTAGAACACATTAAATATCTTACTTTTCAATTTACTGAATGGTGAAAAGTTCAAAATGTAGTTTTAAATCTTAACTTTTTTTAAATATGAAAATGCTCTTAACACAAAAAATAAAATTTTTATTAATTTTAAAAGACACTTATTTTAGGCAGTGAACTAGAATAAGGCAGTTTCTTTTTCAGGTGACCTCATTTTGGAGGCCTTGATTGGGTTCAGTAGTACTATACTTACTCATTCATTTTGAAAATTGCCAGTGAGCTATGAGATGGATTCCTGGACCTCCTGAACTCATTTCTGCCTATTGTGTCTGTCTTTGCACTATGCAACTAGCTTCTCTTTCTTGCCTTTGTTATTTAATCACTTCTGATTTATCTTTGGCAAGAAAATATCATTTTATAAGTGAAATGTATGCCTGTTTTCCAACACCAAGCAACACAGGAATTATTCTGCTTGCAGTTGGAGAATTAGAAGAGTGCTTCTTTGAATAGTTATAAAAGAGGCTTCTGGAAAATATCACAGAAAATGCCCCAATTGGAATTTACAGTTAAACTTAAAATATTACAGAAGAGCCCTAGCTGGTTTGGCTCAGTGAACCTGCAGACTGTAGGGTCCTGGGTTCGATTTCAGTCAGGGGCACATGCATGGGTTGCAGGCTCGATCCCCAGTGGGGGGCATGTAGGAGGTGGCCAATTAATGATACTCTCTCATTACTGATGTTTCCATCTCTCCCTCTCCATTCTTCTCTGAAATCAATAAGAATATATTAAAAATATTACAGAAGAAAAACAATATATTTGCAATGGCCTTACCTAGATCACTTTCTGTAAACGTGAACTCATTCATCTTTGTAAATATGCAAGGTAATTTTACAACAATAGAGTAAATGTCCAGTTCCCGTGGCAACTATTCTTTGAAGCTTATTTGACTTTCATAACATTTTTTTCCTGTTTTTTGAAATGAATAAACACTTGGTTACTCTATTATACTTTGCTTTGACTTTTAGGTACAAAATCTCTCCAACTGGGGTTCACTTGGTAATTATTGCTTTAGTGCAGTGATGGCGAACCTATGACACACGTGTCAGAGGTGACACGCGAACTCATTTTTTTGGTTGATTTTTCTTTTTTAAATGGTAATTAAATATATAAAATAAATATCAAAAATAAAAATCTTTGTTTTACTATGGTTGCAAATATCAAAAAATTTCTATACGTGACACGGCACCAGAGTTAAGTTAGGGTTTTTCAAAATGCTGACACGCCGAGCTCAAAAGGTTCGCCATCACTGCTTTAGTGCAAGGTATCTATGCCATGGTTTTTCCTAAGAAGCAAGTGCTATAACTGAAAGGCAACAGTAATGAATAGCCAAAGAGAGTAAACCCTGGTTTTGAACAAGGTTGTTAAATTTTGGAAGAGAAAGTGACTGAGCACCCTCCACAATGTGTGTCTGTAGTTTCAGCTATGATCTAGTCAGTAAATTTACTTTCTATTTCTGTATAGATCACATTTACACAAAGTAATAACTACATTTTTAAAAATGTAATGAATGAAAAAACTTTGTCTTTTGTATTTTCCAATCTAATGCTTATTCCTGTGTCACATAAGGGTTGCAAAAAGATAATTTGCATATGTGTCAGGCTTTATAAAAAACATTTGTTGTGTGATCTCAAGCAGCTCAATTTATCCTGTTATTTTAATGTTAAAAAGATCCATGTACATAAAATTTACATAGACTAGACTGTTCAATTGAAGTATTACGTTTATTTTTAGATGTATTTTTGTAAGCTATTAACTGTGTAATGGGTGAAACAGAATACCTAACTTGAACTGCTGTCCATGAAAATGAGAAGTCACTAATATTTAGCAGTCTTGAAAAAATTAGAAATAAGTATTTGAACCTGGCTCAGTGAATTGAGCTTCGACCCATGCACCAAGAAGTCACCATTTCGATTCCTGGTCAGGGCACATGTCTGGATTGCTGGCTTAATTCCCCAGTAGG
This sequence comes from Myotis brandtii, assembly GCF_000412655.1. NCBI lineage: Eukaryota > Metazoa > Chordata > Mammalia > Chiroptera > Vespertilionidae > Myotis > Myotis brandtii. Next base: position 2,505,430 of record NW_005368305.1, on the reverse strand, counting down.
GTGTGTGCAGGAGGCAGCCAATGGGTGTTGTCTGTCAGATGCTTCTATCACTCTCTCCCTCTCCCTTCCTCTCTCTCTAAAAAAAAAATCAATAAAAACATTTAAAAAAATCATTTGACACTTTGTTCCATTTTCTGTTTTAGGTTTTAACAGCATGAACTTGAGGCAGGACAGTAGGAAGTTAGGAACATTCCTTGGCAATTGGAATGAAGAAACGGAGACAGCTGATTTAAACTGGCCTCATCCAGCCCTGACTCACCTGCTTCTTTCTCCCTTGCATGACCACTCCCTTAAGCATTGAGCCCTCGGGACAATGAGGTACTGACCATCATCAAATAATCTTCGGAACAAAGTATCAGGTCTATTGATCACAGAGACAGGGTTTTGGTTAAACTAGAGATAACATCTAGGACTCAGTTGTGTTTCAGCTCTAGGCCCAGAAAAGCAGCAAAACCAGAAAAAAGCTACATCATGGCTGACATCGGGACCAGTTTCAATGACCAATGACCCTCTGCCCTAGAACTGACCAATCAGTAGAGATCACAACCCTGAAAGGACACACCTGGAAAGCTGCTGACTATTCTATTGAGATCCTCTCCAGAGACCTCCCCTAAAATTCCTGCCTTTAAAAAACATACAAACTTTAAGGCAAAGGACCTAGTGTGTGAGTATGCACTCTCTCTCTCTCTCTCTCTCTCTCTCTCTCTCTCTCTTCCCCCAGCGCATTGCCCCCTCCTTTCCTTAGAAGGTACCCTTTGTTTTCTTTCTCTTAAGCTCCAAGGGCCCTTCTTTTGCCTTTGTAACTTGTTTCCTGAGTCCATGCAGCCCAGCTGGCTCACAGCTTCTGCCTCTGTGACTTTCTTTCTAAAAGGCTAAATAAACTTCTTACACTAGAGTTTTTGGCTCTGCATTCTTTCTTTGCCAAACTCAAGAACCAAGGTCTAACACTGCTGCTAACAAACTAATAATGAAACATTCATGGAACACAATGTGTTGGAGGTTACCACCAAATGAATAAGTACTTATTGTATGCAATCTGACATTTTGTTGTGCTATATCTCTGATTAACTAAAAATTAAAATCAATATATAGCACTTTTACTTTTATATGTATGTTACTATAATCAAAATGTTTTGTGATATATGTACCTAGGGAGGGGAAAATTCATTAATATATCTAAATTTATGCTTATACAGGTAGTAATATTTGCCTTGGAGTATTAAAATAAGTGTATAAGCTGGCCACTAATGATTACTTTCCAAACTATTCTATTTATTAAAATTTAGAGTTGCTTTGATTTTCCAAGAGCAGAAACTTAGAAGGAAATTTATAGATCAACTATTTCAACATCTAATTTTTAGTTAATTTTTCCATGCTTCCTGTAGAGAAATAGAGACAGGATTAGAATTAACTAGGTCACACTGCCTCCTTCTCCCACTCTGTAATCCTATTAGTAAAAAAGGAGAAAATCATCTAGGTCACATTTATTTATTTATTTATTTATTTATTTATTTATTTATTGAATATGTTTTTATTG
>NW_005368305.1:2500384-2503828 GCF_000412655.1 Myotis brandtii | reverse complement strand
GAAAAGAGAGGGAGAGAGAGAGATAGAAACATCAATTATGAGAGAGAATCATTGATTGTTTGCCTCAGACATGCCCCACACTGGGGATAGAGCCCCCAATCTGGGCCTGTTCTCTGACCAGGAATCAAATTGGCGACCTCTTGGTTCATAGGTTGATGCTCAACCACTGAACCACGTGGCCGGGCTAGGTCACATTTAGGTAAAAGAAATTCATTTTAAAAATACATATGGAATTTGAGTAGGAAAAGGTAAATTTTGATTCCAAGGAATCTTACTAATATGTGTCACAATTTGAAATGCTATAAAGAGAACCATTAATTTAAAAATAAGATGTGATTTATGAATGTTAATGTAATTAAACAAGGATGGCACTAGACTAAGATGATTCAAATGTCTTGGTAGCCAACACAAGCAAGCTAAGACCTAAACCAGAGTCAATGTACTCAAATCCAAGAAAATGAAACAAGAAGAACCAATCATAAACAGTCAGCAAGGCTTTTATAGATAACTGATGAAGCCACACCCAATCAAATAATTTCCTTGTTTTGCTTCCAGGTCTTTTCTATAAAAAAATCTCTCCCCTCGATCCTGTTGGTGGAGTGCTCCTGCCACCTTTGGTTTGGTGCTGCCGGATTGATATCAATGTGTGCTCACATAAATTCTTGAACATTTTAATGTGCTCCACTTTAGCTTTAACATTAGCTCCTTCACATTTAAAAGTGAGGCTCTGTGCATTATAATAATTCTAAAGTCGTCCTCTTTCTTGAATAGAAAGTGAATTAGATTATGGATTAACACCACTAGATGAGTAGTCAACCATAAAGACTCCAAAAACCAGATCTACTTCGGATTACATCAGTAACTGCTTGTGCTTAATCAGACCATAATAAATAAATAAATAAATAAATAAATAAATAAATAAAATGTAAATGATAAAACATTGTTTTCTATCAACAATGAGCTCATATTCTGGAATGAAGGAAAGACATTTAAATAAATGAAATAGAGTAGACAAGTTTGTATGTATATATATACTAAAAAAGGGAATAATCAGTTCCACTTGGAAGGTCAGGGAAGGCTTGCAAATGTAGACACTGTAGCTGAGTCTGCAAAGATCAGTAGGAACGATCAAGGCAACAGGTATAGAAGGGTATTTCAGGCAGCAAGATTGACATGAGCCAAATAAAATGGTACAAGACAGTAAACGCTCAGGATAATGTGAGGTAGACCAGGTTCCGGACATAAACAGTGTGTGTGCTCTGATTAAGGATTGACTTCATCTGATAGTTAACAGGGAGCCATTGAATGGAGAATAAATAAGTATTCTTATTTTAGATTAGTCCTGCAGAAGTATGGAAGATAAAGTGATGGCTGAGAGTGATTATAAAAAACAACAAAAAATAACACTATAAAGGGAAATTATGGTAGCTTAGGTGAGAAATAAAGAGAGCATGGCTACGGATTGGGGAAAAGTTTGGATTCCAGAGTTGGTAATAAGTTAGTATCCATATGGTCCAATGGCTACTTCAATCACTGTAAAAAAAATAGACTATGTTGTCCCATAGATAACTCAGAATTTACTTGATCTATATAAAAATATTCTATCTCTAGCCAGTATAGCTAAGTGGATAGAGTGTTGGGCTTTGGACTGAAGGGTTCAAGATTTGATTCCAATCAAGGGCATGTGCCTCGGTTACAGGCTCCATCCCTGGCCTTCGTTGGGGCACGTGCTGGAGGTAACCAATCCTTGTGTCTTTCTCACAAGAATGTTTCTCTCTCTATCTCTTCCCCCGCTTCTACTTCTTTCTAAAAAAAATCAAAGGGAAAATATCCTATATCCTCAGGTGAGGATTAACAACAACAACAAAGAATATTCGGTATCCCAGGAAAAGGATATACAGAAGGGTTATGAGAAAGCAGGGCAGCTAGCTACTCTTTCCATCTTTTTCACTTAATAGGGTAACACAGTTTCTCATTTTTATGGTCTCTTTACATGCAATTTTTATGATCCTTTCTCTTCAGACCAGCTTCCCCCCCCCCCATATGAGAAAGAAAGAATATGGCCTGGATATGGTGATCTTAAATGCTAGTAATACCACATTCTGTCTATTTCTGAACTTCAACCCTCAAAGAAGAGAATAGACCAGTCTAGCTGTACTCAGGGTGTTGGGTAATATGGCCTGCTACCTACTCAGCAACTGGCCATGGGAAGCATACTCTAAGAAGAGATTCCGGTAAGTTTTCTGAGACGTGGATCTGTAGCCAAGAAAGAACATATTGGAATCATATGGATGTAGAAAGAAAGCCAGTTTGGGTGAGAAGAATTAATTCAGTTTTTCTATGAGTTCAAAATGGTTGGAAGAACATTCTCAGGAGGTATTTGGATATATAAGTTGATTTCAAAGAGGAACAATCTGAGATGGATATACATTTGAAAGTCATTAACTTATAGGTGACAATTAAAGCCATAGGATTAAATGAGAATGTATGAGAGAGAACATCTGACTACTAAACATTGACTGCAGAAATATAGAAAGAGCCAGGAAATTGATGAAAAAAGAGATAGAAATAAGTTGAAAAGAACATATTTTAATATGCAGTTGGAGACAATGATAGAGGGAAAAGGAAGCACATAATTCCAACAAATGGATTACAGAACAGTATCAAATTTTGCAGAGATTAATAATATAAGAAATGAAGTGAGGGGAGATTTATAGGCTATCACTGGTGATATTAGCAAGAACAGTTTTAGTGGAGTGATGAGAATTTTTAGCTGTGGGTCAAAAAGAAAATGGTAGATGAGAAATCCAAGACGGGTCTGGATCATTCCTTCAAGTGTGAAGACAGGGGCAGACAGTGTTGAAAGGTCTATTAGGTCAGTTCCCAATAAGAAACAAAGCACACAAATACAGGAAAAAGATTTAATAAATTGCTGAAGCAAGGTATCCAGGGATTAGTGGAATGTCCCATCTACAGGGGATTAGCTCCAGGCAGAAAAAGAGACTTCTTTCTAAAAATATGACAGAGGCTGGTACATTTTGCCCTATCTAAGCTCTTCCATAAATATTTACATTTTAGTTGCATAACTTTTTGTACAGATATTTTTTAAATTAAACTATGATGGCATGTGGTAATCTATTTTTTAATATATGTTTTGATTTTTTTTTTACAGAGGGATAGAGAGTTAGAAACATCGATGAGAGAGAAACATCAATGCCTCCTGCACACCCCCTACTGGGGATTTGTCCTCAACCAAGGTACATGCCCTTGACCAGAATCAACCCTGGGACCCTTCAGTCCGCAGGCTGATGCTCTATCCACTGAGCCAAACCGGTCAGGGCAACTGTTTTATTTTTAAATTAAATTTATTGGAGTGACATTGGTTAATGAGATTGTATAGGTTTCGAGTGTACATTTCTATGATACATGATCTATATATTGCAT
>NW_005368305.1:2499644-2500162 GCF_000412655.1 Myotis brandtii | reverse complement strand
CACAATCTGGACATGTACCCTGACTGGAAATAGAACTGTGACCTCCTGGTTCATAGATTGATGCTCGGCTACTGAGCCACACCAGCCAGGCAGCATCTCAGAAATTTGGAAATGTCATATTGTCATTCTCATTTGTCTCTATATATCTTTTGATCTCACCTTCTATTTCATCTATGACCCAGTCATTTTTTAGTAGTATGTTGCTTAATCTCCATGTATTTGAGGGTTTGGGTTTTTTTTCACTTTTTAAAAAAATGTTCTAATTTCAAAGCATTGTGGTCAGAGAATAAGCTTGGTACGATTTCAATATTCTTAAATTTGAGGCTAGTTTTGTGACCCAACATGTGTTCCATCCTTGGAATGTTTCATGTGCAATGGAGAAGAATGTATAATCTGATATTCTGGGATGAAAGGCTCTGTAAATGTCAATTATGCACATTTGTTCTAATATGTCATTTAAGGCCAGTATTTCTTTTTTTTATTTTAGTGTACTTTTATTGATTTCAGAGAGGAAATGA
>NW_005368305.1:2483532-2498941 GCF_000412655.1 Myotis brandtii | reverse complement strand
GAGAGGTGACCTTGGTTAAAACACATGGCACTAAGGAGAGCAAACATATTAAGAACAATATGCTATATATGCCAGGTCCCTTGAAACATATGCTGTGCAGATGTTTCTTCCCTGCAGCGACTGTGTTAAGCAGCAAGGATGGACCGGCTCCCGGCATATGATGATTTCCTATAGCCATTTTATCTGTTGGTTCTTTTCCTTTGTGTTATTGTCTGTTGTTTTTGTTTGATGGTATTCCATACATTACTCTGTTGTTTCCTTTTTTGTAAGTTAGGTGTCTTTGTGTGTGTGTGTGTGTGTGTGTGTGGTTACCATTAGGTTTATGAAAAAAAAAGTTGTATGTATACAGTAGTCATTTTTTTTAATGCATCTGATATTTATCTTCCTTTACAAATTCAGACCTTTACCCCCTTTTTTTATGTTTTTGTTGTAAAAAATTATTCCTGTTTATGTTGGTGATCTTACCTTTACTTTTGTGACCCTTTGTTCTTTGTTTCAGTTAGAATAACCCCCTTGAGTATTTCCTGCAATGAAGATCTTCTAGTAATAAATTGCCTCAGCTCTGTATGTGTGAAAAAGTCTTTATTTCTCTTTTATATCAAAAGGATAACTTTGCTGGATATAAAATTCTTGACTGTTAATTTCTCTCTTTCAGTAGTTTGAATACTTGTTTCCACTCTCTTCTGGTTTGTAGTTTCTGCTAAGTGTGATGATAACCATATATGGACTTTCTTTTATAGGTTACTCTCTTCATTGGCTTCCTTGATAATTCTTTCTTTGTTATTAATTTTTTTCTCATTCAACTTTGTTTCAATGTATCTAAAAATTCTGTGACAGATTTTTTTCAAGTTGTTTCCATTAAAACATACTGATTTTTACAACTAATAACTTAAAAGCTGCCATGCACACATACAAAAAACACCAAATGGTCCACAAAATATTATCCTTTCCTTCTGAAGGTTTTACAATGCATTGTAATTATTAACTAGTCTTTTTTTTTTTTAAATATATTTTATTGATTTTTTACAGAGAGGAAGGGAGAGGGATAGAGAGTTAGAAACATCGATGAGAGAGAAACATCGATCAGCTGCCTCCTGCACATCTCCTACTGGGGATGTGCCCGCAACCCAGGTACGTGCCCCCGACCGGAATCGAACCTGGGACCCTCAAATGGTCCACAAAATATTATCCTTTCCTTCTGAAGGTTTTACAATGCATTGTAATTATTAACTAGTCTTTTAATATTAAACTTAAATGACCACTTGAGACAAACAGTTCTGAGACCATCCTTCCACCACTAAGACTAACTGGGTTGGAGGATATTAGGGATATAGGTGATATTGGTACCTGGCATGGAGGTCACTTTTGCTCAAGTCATCATCACAACTGAAGTAAAGTCTGTTGAAATCCAAAATGAAGCTTTGTCATTAATGTTTGACAGTTTTAATAAATGATGGAGAAGGCCTTACTGTATTGAGGTAATTGGGTGTTCTTTTTGCTTCTTGGAATTGAGAATCTAGATTTTTCCAGAGGTTTTGGAAGTTCTTGTCAACTATTTGTTTGAGTAGACTCTTTGTTCCTTTCTCCTTTACTTCTTCTTCTGGTATGTCTATTATTCTTATATTTATCTTCCTGATGGATTTAGATCATTCTTGTAGAGGTCTCTCATTTTTCATGATCAAGTCTTACCTCTACATAATTTCTAGATTTCTATCTTCAATATCACTATTTTTTTCTTTCACGTGATCAGCTCTATTTCCAATGCTCACTAATTCATTTTGATATTTTTCATTAAGTCCTTCATCTCCAGAATTTCTATTTGTTTTCTCACTTTTTTATTGAATTTATTAGGGTGATATTTGTTGATAAAATTATATAGGTTAAAAGTGTATAATTCTATAAAACATCATCTGTATATTTTATTGTGTGTTCAGCACCCAAAGTCAAGTCTCCTTATGTCACCATTTATGTCCACTATACCCTCTTTTACCTCCCCTCAACACTCTTTCCTCTAGTAATTACCATACTGTTGTCTGTGTTTATGAGTTCTTGTTTTTTGTGTGTGTTGTCTTTTTTTTGCTTAATCCCCTCACTTTTTTACCTAGTCCCCTCCCTTCTTACAGCTGTCAGTCTATTATATATGAGTCTGTTTTTATTTTGTTTGTTAGTTTATTTTGTTCATTGGATTCCACATAAAAGTAAATCATATGATACTTGTTTTTCCCTGAATGGCTTATTTTACTTAGCATAATACTCTCCAGGTTAATCATATGATACTTGTTTTTTCCCCTCACTGGCTTATTTCAGTAGCATAAAACTCTCCAGGTCAATACATGCTGATGAAAATGATAAGAGTCCCTTCTCTTTTAAGACTGAGAAATAGTTCATCATATAAATGTACCACAGCGTTTTTATCCATTCATCCAGTGACGAACACTTGGGCTGCTTCTAAATCTAGGCTATTATAAATAACACTGAAATGAACATAGGGGTGAATATATTCTTTTGAACCAGTGTTTCCAGTTTCTTTAGATATACTAGGTATAGTGGTTATTGCAGATTTTGTAATCAAAGAAAACATGATAATTTCAAGAGAAACATCAAAAGTGCTTTATTCAAAGTAATGTCCATCACTAGCTACACATTTCCCCCATCTTTCAGGTAATTTGTGGATACCGTCCCAATAGAACTTTTCTTGTTTTGAGACAAACCATTCAGAGACCCAATTTTCACTTCTTCGTATGTTTTGAAGTGCTGCTCAGAATGTGCGTGTGCCATCGATTGGAACAAGTGGTAACCTGAAGGAGCAAGGTCTGGTGAATATGGCGGGTGGGTTAATACTTCTCAGGCAAGATCTTTTAACGTGTTTTTAACTGGTTTTGAAGTGTGTGATGATGCATCATTATGAAGCAAAATTACTTTGCCCTGTCTTCTGGCACATTCTGGTAGTTTCACGATCAAAGCGTGGTTCAAATTGATTATTTGTTGTCGGTAGCGATCAATATTAATGGTTTCACCTGGTTTTAGAAGCTCATTGAATTTGATGTTAGCTGTGGGTTTGTCATATATGGCCTTTATTACATTGTGGTATGTTCCCTGTATTCACACTTTGCTTAGAGTTTTTATCATATTGAGTGCTGGATTTATAAAATGTCTTTTTCTGCATCTATTGATATGATCACATAATTTTTATCTTTAATTTTGTTTCTGTGGTGTATCGTGTGTGTTGATTTGCAGATATTGTACCAACCTTACATCCTGGAATGAATCCCATTTGATCATGGTGTATGATCTATTTAATGTATTGCTGGATATAGTGTGCTAAAACTTTTTTGAGGATTTTAGTATCGACTAGAAGCCTTTTGCACGAAGATTCGTGCAATAGGCCTTCCTTCCCCTGGCTGCTGGCACCGGTTTTCCTCCGGCACCTGGGACTCAGGCCTTTGGTCCGGCCACAGCGGAGAAGCCAAGCCTCTTCAGTCTTCAGTCTTCAGCCTTCAGTCTTCAGTCTTCACTCTGGCTGGAGCCTGCACTCTTCGCTCTGCTCCTGTGTATGCAAATTAACCACCACCTTTGTTAGGTTAATTTGCATAGTCATTCTGATTGGCTGGTGGGCATAACGGAGTGACACCAATTTTCCTGTTTCTCTTTTATTAGTGTAGATATCAGAATATTGGCCTATACTTTTCCTTTTTTTTATAGTGTCTATCTGGTTTTGGAATTGGGATAAAACTGGCCCTGTAAAATGAACTTGAGAATCTTATATCCTCTTGATATTTTTAGTACCATTTGAGGAGGATAGATGTTAGTTCTTTATTGAATGTTTGGTGAAATTCACCTGTGAAGCCATGTGGTCCAGGGCTTTTGTTGTTGTTGGGATTTTTTTTGTTGGTTGGTTGGTTGGTTGGTTGTTGTTGTTTTATTGTTGTTGGTTTGTGTGTGTGTGTGTGCTTATTACTGCTTCAGTTTTTTTAGTTGTAATCTGTTTATTCAGATTCCTGATTATTCCTGATTTAGTATGGAAAATTGTATGTTTCTAGGAATTTATCAATTTTTTCCATATTATCAATTTTGTTGGCTAACACTTATTCATAATATTTTCTTACAATCCTCTGCATTTCTTTGGTGTCAGTTGTTACTTCTCCTTTTTCATTTTTGATTTAATTTATTTGAAGCCTCTTACTTCTATTCTTGATGATTCTGGTAAAGAGTTTGTCAATCTTGTTAATTTTTTCAAAGAACCAGCTCTTGATTTTATTGATGCTTTGTATATTTTCCTTAGACTTTATTTCATTTATTTTTGTTCTGGTATTTAGTATTTTCTTTTTCCCACTCACTTTGGGCTTTGTGTGTTGTTATTTTTCAAGTTCATTTAAGTGTAAAGTTAGATTGTTAATTTCAATGTTTTTCTTATTTCTTGAGATAGGTCTGTAATGCTATGAATTTTCCTTTTAGGACAGCTTTCACTGTGTCCATACATTTTGGGTTGTTCTCATTTCATTTGTTTAGAGGTATCTTTTGTTTTCCTTGATCTCCTTGTTAACCCATTCATTGTTTAGTTACATTTTTTTAGCCTCCATGTCTTTGTGTGTTTTTTTTGTTGGCTAACACTTATTCATAATATTTTCTTACAATCCTTTGCATTTCTTTTTTTTTTTCCTTTGCATTTCTTTGGTGTCAGTTGTTACTTCTCCTTTTTCATTTTTGATTTAATTTATTTGAAGCCTCTTACTTCTATTCTTGATGATTCTGGTAAAGAGTTTGTCAATCTTGTTAATTTTTTCAAAGAACCAGCTCTTGATTTTATTGATGCTTTGTATATTTTCCTTAGACTTTATTTCATTTATTTTTGTTCTGGTATTTAGTATTTTCTTTTTCCCACTCACTTTGGGCTTTGTGTGTTTTTATTTTTCAAGTTCGTTTAAGTATAAAGTTAGATTGTTAACTTGAATGTTTTTCTTATTTCTTGAGATAGGTCTGTAATGCTATGAATTTTCCTTTTAGGATGACTTTCACTGTGTCCATACATTTTGGGTTGTTCTCATTTTCATTTGTTTAGAGGTATCTTTTGTTTTCCTTGATCTCCTGTTAACCCAATTCATTGTTTAGTTACATTTTTTTAGCCTCCATGTCTTTGTGTGTTTTTTTCTGTTTTTTCTTATGATTGATTTCTAGTTTCATATTATTATGGTCAGAGAAAATGCTTGCTGTAATTTCAATCTATTTGATCTGGTGTATCATTTAAGAACACCTTTTCCTTGTTAATTTTCTGTCTGAGCCGTAGCCGGTTTGGCTCAGTGGATAGAGCGTCGGCCTGCAGACTCAAGGGTCCCAGGTTCGATTCCGGTCAAGGGCATGTACCTTGGTTGCGGGCACATCCCCAGTGGCGGGTGTGCAGGAGGCGGCTGATTGATGTTTCTCTCTCATCGATGTTTCTGACTCTCTATCTCTCTCCCTTCCTCTCTGTAAAAAATCAATAAAATATATTAAAAAAAAATTTCTGTCTGAAAGTTCTATCCATTGATGTCAATAGGGTGTTAAAATCCTCTACAATTACTGAATTACTGTCTACTTTCCGTTTATGTCCATCAAGGTTGCTTTACATATTTAGGTATTCCTATATTGGTTGCATAAATGCTTATAAGTGTTATATCCTCTTGTTAGATTGCACTCTTTATCATTGTGTAGTGTCCTTCTTTGTCTCTTACTATAGCCTTTGTTTTAAAGTCTATTTTGGCAGATATAAGTACCTCTTCCCCAGTTTTGTTTTTCATTCCATTTGTATAAAGTATCTTTCTCCATCCCTTTTTGTGTGTACTTTTCATTCTGATGTGAGTCTCTTAGGTAGCAGATATATGGGTCTTGTTTTCTTATCCATTCAGATACTCTATGTCTTTTTATTGGTGTATTTATGCCATTTTTCTTTGAAAATGATTATTTATAGCCACATATTTATTGCCATTTTGTTATTTTAACTACAGTTAACAAACTTAATTTGTTCCAGAAGACTGTTCAAAAACTGTTCTTTTCCCCAATGGAAATAACGTAAGTTGAATTAATCTGTTCCAGACCCCCAACAGCAAAAAAACACAAAAATATTCACAGCACAATTTCCTGAATGTTAACAATGTGAGGTTTAGTGGTAAACTAACTCGTATCCATGCACTCTCTCCTTAGTTTGTCACCTGAGAGACCCATGACTGAGCATACTGTTATCGGCATAAAAGGGTTGTTGAGTTGAGAACTGAAGTTTTGTTCAACAACTAAGAAATTTTTCTGTCAAGAACTGAATTGTTTAAGATGGGAGATTTTTGAAAACTAAAGTTTGATTTATGTTCCTCTTTTTTTTCCTCCTCTTCTTTTTAAAGTAGGCCCTTTAACATTTTTTTTAATGCTGGTTTGGTAGTAACAAACTCCTTTAGCTTTTTCTTGTCTGGGAAGGACTTTATTTTCCTTCAATTTTAAGTGATAGCTTTGTTGGTAATGTAATCTTGGTTGTAGACCCTTGCTTTTTTATTACTTTGAATATTTCATGCATATCACTTCTGACCTGACATATTTCTGTTGAGTTCAGCCAAGTTTTATGAGAGTTCCTTTTAGGTAACTATCTTTTTTTGCTGCTTTTAAACTTCCTTTTTATTTCTTTAACCTTTGGTGTTTTAATTATGATGTGTCTTGATGTAGGTCTCTGAGTTCTTCTTGTTTGTGACCCTGTACTTTCTGGACTTGTGTGTTGTTTTTCTTCACCAGGTTAAGGAAGTTTTCAGTTATTATTTCTTCAGGTAGATTCTCAATCCCTTTCTTGTTCTCTTCCCCTTCTAATATCCCTTTGATAGCAGATATTAGTACACTTCATGTTGTCCCAAAAAACAATTAATCAATCCTCGTTATTTTTTTTCTTATTGCTGCTCAATTAGAGTGTGTTTTGCGATATTGTCTTCCAAATTGCTGATTGAATTGTCTACTTCATCTCACCTATGGTTTAGTTCTTCCCAGTGTATTCTTTATTTCAGATATTATAGTCTTTATTTCTGACTGGTCATATTTTTGTGGTTTCTATTTTGTTCTTTTTTAAAGTTTCAGTCATTTTGGTAAAGTGCTTGTTTTGTTTATTGACTTTCTGAGTTCAAAGTGAGTGCTTATCTTTGTTTTTTTGCATCTCATTGAGTTTTTTCTGAACTGCAATCTTGAATTCTCTGATATTTATATCACATATTTCCACATCTTTAAGTTTATTTTGTGGATATTTTTAAATTTTCTTTCTGAGCTTCCTTGTTACCTGGGCTATTTTTGGTACTTGATGAGTTCATTCTCTGTCCAAGCATTTATGTCTGAATGGAACTTCTGTAATTGATTGCTAACAAGAACTTTTTAAATTATGTTCCAATAGGTGTGATGAATCACCAGGTTTTAGCTCTCCTGCCCTTCTCTGGCTTTTCAGAGCTCTGTGGAGTGGTGGATAATGGCCTGTGTGCTCTGGAAGGTGACACCTTCCATGTGATCCAGGTGTTTCAGTTTCAGAGGACCAACTGAGCAGAGTGTGCCATGCCAGCACAACCAGGGGTGATCCCGAGTGGGGGGGTGAAAGGATTAAGGAAAGACAGACAAGAGAATAATAGCTGGGTCTCGGTGGGACGCTGCCTCCCTGATGAGAAGACAACGACAGCTCCCACAAGCCATGTCTTTATTTTATAGCAGATGTCACGAGGCAAAGTAGGGGCGTGATCACGTTGTTTACAGCATTCTCATGAGTCTCAACCTCACTTAACTACATGCACCCTAACTCTATCACAAGGCACGTGGGGCTATGTGTTCAGACCATAGGTTCAAGCTTACAACCACAGCCATTGACTATGATTGTGCTGGGAGGGCCCTGCCCTCCAGCTGGGACTTGCACATGGCAATGAGAGGACCCTGTCCTTTCATTAGTCAGAGGCTTAAACCTGGCCAAAACACCATAACCGCGCCCCACAGCAGAGGAACGTGGTGAGTGCTGGTGTTCCAAATTTGTGAAATACCAATGCTGTCCTCCACACCCAGACTCTGCTGGCAGTGCAACCTCAGTATGTGGGGGTGGGGTGAGCTGGAAGAACCCTCCAAGAAATTGTGACCAGCAGACCTCCACAGCATTCCCCTGCACCTCCACTTGACCCTAGGATTAGCCACAGAGTGTGCCCTTCACTTGGGTTAAAAGCATTTCTGTAGTACAGTTCTCAGGTCTACAGATAATGTGCTCTGCAATCTGACACAAAGGGTGAAGGTAGGTGAGCTCTGGGGAGGTAAGGAAAGGCAGCCAGGCCCTGCTGCTTTGTTTCTCTGTCTGGAATGCTGATTGCCAGACTACTGTGGCCACACCTCTGTGCTTCATTCCTGCCTAGGTCATTGGGTTCAGCTTTTCAGATCTCTGGAGTGGTGGGTAATGGCCTATGTGCTCTGGAAGGTGGTGCCTTCCATGTGATTCAATTGTTTCAGTTTCAGGAGCCATAACAAAAGCTGATACTGTCCATTTTTGCAGTAATGCTCACTAAATCTTTTTTGCTCTTCTTGGCTGAAGGGAGTGACATCCACAACCTGATTCCTCTCCTCACTGAGCTGAGTTCTGCAGTGAGCTTTGGGCTGCAGGGCTGTGTATATGGCTCTTTTGAGCTCTTCTCCCTTCTCACCTCTTCAGTTCACTCCCACTTGCCCACTTTCAGATGTTTCGATGTACGGATTTCTCAGATGTGTTAGTACATTAAACAGAGAATTCTTTGTTGAATTATAGCTGTTCAAATTGTTGAAAATTCAAGAGGAGAGACCAAAGGGAATCTCTCATGCTGTCATTTTTCTAATGTAACCAAAAATATTTAAATATCTGTCTTTTGTGGTGCAAACATTCTATGGATTTATTATTTTTTAAAAAGCTGTACAAAAATGTGTAAACAAACTAGTAGTTCATTGATATTTTAAAACAAAATACATGATAAAAACAACATAAAAACTTTAAACAAACAAAAAAAGACAAAAGAGCTCAAAGACACCTTGGTTTTTCTGTCACCAATTGTCACAACTTTTACTAGAATTTAGATAGGAACAAGTTGTTTTGTTTTGTTTTCTAAAAATATACACAAACACATTTATTTTCCAAGAACAAACAGGTTAGAAAGAAACAATAAAATGGGGATATTGTTTGAGCTCTTCTCCCTTCTCACCTCTTCAGTTCACTCCCACTTGCCCACTTTCAGATGTTTCGATGTACGGATTTCTCAGATGTGTTAGTACATTAAACAGAGAATCCTTTGTTGAATTATAGCTCTTCAAATTGTTGAAAATTCAAGAGGAGAGACCAAAAGGGCTGTCATTTTTCTGATGTAACAAAAAATATTTAAATATCTGTCTTTTGCGGTGCAAACATTCTATGGATTTATTATTTTTTAAAAAGCTGTACAAAAATGTGTAAACAAACTAGTAGTTCATTGATATTTTAAAACAAAATACATGATAAAAACAACATAAAAACTTTAAACAAACAAAAAAAGACAAAAGAGCTCAAAGACACCTTGGTTTTTCTGTCACCAATTGTCACAACTTTTACTAGAATTTAGATAGGAACAAGTTTTTTTTGTTTTGTTTTCTAAAAATACACACAAACACTTTTATTTTCCAAGAACAAACACATTAGGAAGAAACAATAAAATGGGGATATTGCTTTATAATATAGGAAATAGTATATTGAGAACAGATGTTTGAGTTACTGAATTTCAGATAATAGCTATATTTTTTGTAAGAAAATATAAGATTTTTTAAATTTTTTTTACTGTGGGCCAACTACTATATTGGAAGAGGTTATCTAAAAGACTTGTCAGCTGGTTGACAGGAGACTCCACCTATGCATACAGAGGCCGCTCATCCCCGCCTCTGCCCTTGAAATATACATTCTACTCACTTACTGACACAGTGGAAAAGTTTTTCGAAGATGCAGCCTTGAGAGAGTAATATGTTGTTAAAACCATCTGGATGGTATATATGACTAAATACAGTTAGGAATTTTATATAAACTTTAAAAATCTGTCAAGCAGGTATGGATAGCTACTTGTCTTGAGGCTACTGAAATCAAGCCTTGTAAGTAAGTTCCCTTATTTATTAATCCTACCACTTACCTGTCTGGAATGGTCTGTCTCTTCCATCTCCTTTTACCCTCTGCATACAGGGGCCAGTTTGCCATCCTACAGTATTAAAACCTCAAAAATATTTTCAATATACTTCTAAAAACAAAGGTGCTAAAGCTTATTAATTAGACAACAGCCCAATTCATATTTCAAAGATTTGAGTAATTTGTCAGTCTCAGGGTGGTTAGCCCTGGTGAAGTTAGTGTTTAGAAGACCTGCAGTTTTAGAGCACTAATTCTCATAGTGTAGTCCCTGACCCAGCATTTTGTTAGACATGAATATTCTCAGATTCATCTCAATCTACTGATACAAAAACTCTGGGATGGGGCCCAGGTATCTTTTGCAAAGCTTTCCAGATGATTCTCTGTTCTGTATATTGTGAACACCATTTTTTAAAGGTTGGCACTGAAGACAGAGCAGGGTAACGTTTATTTAAGAACCAGCTCTGGGCAGTTGCCCTCCCCAAACCAGTTTTAAGTGCAATAGAAAAAATAAACCCTTGCTGCTGGGTAGAGAAGCCGTATAGCCTCAGAGGCCAACCCCAAAACACTGCCACCCAGAGGCTGAGCCACAAACTGACTCTTAGGTGAACACAAATTAAGGCAGTCTGGATCACAAATACGGCCTGCTTTAAAATCAGGACTGTGATTTACAACACGGAGGAACAGTGTATCACAGGGAAATTCAACACTCTCCTAAATACCTGGCAGGACTAAGCAGATCCAAGCAACAGCAGCCTCCTGATCACCACACCCTCTGTCTGAGGAACAGCAGCTGTACGTGAAGCCTCCCCCCACCAGCCAGAAGAGCCACCACAGCTGTGAACAACACCCACCAGAGGAGCTGCTGCCAACTGAGGAGCAGCTGCTACCGCAACCACCCAAGGAGCAACCACAGCCCAAGGAGCCACTGCCACCCAGGGAGCAGCCACTGAACGACTCAACATCTAGATATGTCAGTGAGATCAAACATGGGTAGGCAAAGAAACCCCCAAAGGAAAGAAAAGGAGGACTCGCCAGAAAAGCAGCTAAGTGAGACAGAGGCATGCAACATGACAGAAAAAGAATTCAGAATAAGGGTCCTAGCGTGCATAAACCGGATGGAGGAAAAAATCAACTACTTATGCAAGACCTGCAGCCCCTAGGACGTCCACTTCCAAGGGCGCATGGCTCCTGCAGCAATAAGTGGGACTTCCTCCTCCCTGGATGCTGACCTGCAGACACCACAGTTGTGCCGAACCAGCACATGGGACCCCGAGCCCGCCGACCTGGCAGGCGGCACCCGGGTGCCTCTGTAAGCTGCCCCTGAGCATGCACATTTCCAACCAAGGGTGTATGGCCCCTGCAACAGAAAGTCAGACTTCCCCCTTCCCAGCTGCCAGCCCACAGAAGCTGTGGTCATGCCACTCCAGCACGTGGGCCCCCAGAGAGCCTCCACTCTGGCAGGCGGCTCCCGGGCATCTCTGTGAGGCACCACAGGGTGCGCACGTAACCAACCAAAGTCACACAGCTCCAGCAGAAAATTCTGGCAGGCGGCTCCCGGGCATCTCTGTGAGGCACCACAGGGCGCGCACGTATCCAACCAAGGTCGCACAGCTCCAGCAACAGAAAATTGGACTTCCCTTTTCCCAGCTGCCTGTCCACAGACACCGTGGTCACGCCACTCCAGTGCACAGGCCCCGAGAGAGCCTGCCAACCTGGCAAGCGGCCCCTGGGTGCCTCTGTGAGCCGCCGTTGAGCATGCATGTATCCAACCAAGGGCACACAGCCCCTGCAACATAAACTCAGACTTCCCCGTTTCAGGTGCTAGCCCACAGATGCTGTGGCTGCACAGCTCCAGCACTCAAGTCCCCAGAGAGCCTGCTGCCCTGGCAGGCAGCTCCAGGGCGCCTCTGTGAGCCACCACTGGGCTCGCATATTTCCAACCAAGGGCACACAGCTCCTGCAACAGAAAATGGGACCTCCCCATCCCTGGCTGCTGACCTATGGGCATCACGGTCGCACTGCTCTAGAGTGCAGGACCCCTAGCCTGCTGCCCTGGCAGGCAGATCCTAGGTGCCTCTGTGAGCTGCTGCAAGGCAAGAGCATACACAACCAAGGATGCATGGCTCCCATAGCAAAAACTAGGTCTTTCACATGCCTATCTGAAAGCATTTGGTCTCTGTGGTCATGCCACTTCAGCATGTGAGCCCCTTGAGCACAAAGCCCTGGCAGACGGCTCCTGGGGCCCTCTGTGAGTTGCCACTGGGAGCATGCCTCTCCAACCAAGAGCACATGGCTCCCTCAGCATCTTCCCCGTCCTGGCTGCCTACTTCTGGACACCTTGGTGAGTTACTGAGGACTCGCCTCCCTGGACAAGGCCACACTGTTTCAGCCATAGACTCCAAGACTCCCACATCACCAGATGTGGCTCCTTGACCCCCTTGTGATTCACTTTGGCCAGAGTCCCACTGCCTCAACCTCAGACTATGGGACAGCTGCCCCCACCATCATGGGCTCTGGGACCCTCATAGTGAGTTACAGAGTGACACTACCCCAGCAAGAGTCACACAACATTGGTCAAAGTCACACTACCTGGGCCTCAGGCCCTGAGACCCCTTCTTCCAAGGCTGTGGACTCAAGGAACTCACAGTGAGCACATACCATTGAGACCTCAGGAAAACCTTTACACAAGAGCTGGAACCACGATCACATCCTCAACAGCTTGCACAACAAAGCCGGGGGTGAGTCACATTGCCAGACAATTTGTGGCAAGACTTCATCCACAAATAAGAAACTAATATTCAAGACCCAACTATATCAGAAGAACCCAACTAGCTCAAGTAGGGGGCTCCGCTAGATCACCAAGCCCAGGGGATCAGAGAGGCTGTACCGCTGGGTTCCCCAAATCACTAACTACATAGCATCAGCCCCAAAAGAACCTGGGTAGCAAAGCAGTTGGATTTAAGACATAGAAACCATTAAAATATTACAGCAAAAAATGGGGAGACAAAAAAAAGCCCCAAAGGAAAGAAAAAGATAAATCACCAGAAAAGGAATTAAATGAAATGGAGGCAAGTAACTTGTCAAAGAAAGTATTCAGACTGATGTTTATAAGGATGCTCAAATATCTGGATGACAAATGCACACAACTCAATGAGAATTATAAGGAGCTAAATGAGACTGTCACCAACATAAAAAGGAAACAAAACGAAATGAAGAATGACACAGTTGCAATAAAAAACACAATGGAGGGCTTCAACAGTAGACTAGAAGAAGCTGAGGACCACATCAGCAAGTTAGAAGACAGGGTAGAAAAAAAATACACAAACACAGCACCAACTGGAAAGAAAAGTTAAAAAGCAGGAGGTGAGACTAAGGGAGCTTTGGAACAAAACAAAATGAAACAACATTTGCATAATAGTGGTGCCACAAGGAAAGGAAGCAGAGCAAAGAATAGAAAACTTGTTTGGCCCTAGCAGGTTTGGCTCAGTGGGTAGAGCGTCAGCCTACAGACTAAAGGGTCCTGGGTTTGATTCCGGTCAAGAGCACAATGCCTGGGTTGCAGGCTCAATCCCCGTAGGGGGTATGCAGCTGATCAATGACTCTCTCTCATCATTGATGTTTCTATCTCTCGCTCCCTCTCCTTTCCTCTCCGAAATCAATAAAAATATTTTTTTTAAAAAGAAAACCTGTTTGAAGAAATAATGACAGAAAATTTCCTGATGTTAGGAAGAAAAAAGCCACACAAGTCCAAGAAGCACATAGAGTCCCAAACAAGATGAACCCAAAAAGATCTACATGGAGACACATCATAACTAAATTGGCAAATATCAATGACAAAGTAAGAATCCTAAAGGCTGCCAGAGAAAGACAGAAACTTACCTACAAAGGATCTCCCATTAGAATATCAACTGATTTCTCAACAGAAACACATCAGGCCAGAAGGGAATGGAATGAAATATACAGAGTGATACAAAGCACGGGACTGAATTCAAGAATACTATACCCAGCAAAGCTATCAATCAAAATTAATGGAGAAATCAGGAGCTTCAAGATAAAACAGGGCAAAGAGAGTTTATTACCACCAAGCCAGCAATGCAAGATATACTAAAGGGACTGCTGTAAAAAGAAGAAATAGGTAGGGAAGAAGGAACACAGGCATAAAGAATAATAATGGCAATAAACAAAAAACTATCTATAACCTTAAATATAAATGGATTAAATACTCCAATCAAAAGACTTAGGGTAGCTGAATGGATAAGAAAACATGACCCATATATTTGCTGTCTACAAGAGAACCACCTCAGAACAAAGGACTCACACAAACAGATAGTGAAGGGATGGAAAAAAAATTTTTCAGGCAAATGGAAATGAGAAAAAAATCTGGGGTAGCAATACTTATATCTGACAAAATAGACCACAAAGTGAAGGCCATAACAAGAGATAAGGAGGGCCACTTCATAATACTAAAGTGAGCAATTCAACAAGACAATATAACTGGTAAACATATATGCACCCAATACAGGAGCACCCAAATACATAAAAAGACTTCTGAAAGATATCAAGGGAGAGATAGACAGCAATACAATCAGAGTAGGGGACTTTACTACCACATTGACACCACTGGATACATCCTCTAAGCAAAAAATTAGCAAAGAAACAGGAATCCTAAATGACTCACTAGATCAGATGGACTTAATTGACATCTTCAGAACATTTCACCCCAAAGCTACAGAATACATTCTTCTCTAGTACACATGGGACATTTTCAAAGATAGACCACATATTGGGACACAGGCAAAGTCTCTTCAAATTCAAGAAGATAGAAATCATATTAAGCATCTTCTCATATCACAATGGCATAAAACTAGAAATCAACTACAATAAAAACAGTGAGAAAAAAATCAAACACTTTGAGGCTAAGTAGCATGCTATTAAACAATGATTAGGTTACCAAAGAGATCAAAGAAGAAATAAAAAGCATCCTAGAAACAAATGACAATGAAAACATAACAATCTAAAACTATTGGACACAGTGAAAGCAATTCTGAGAGGGTGGTTCATATCTTTACAGGCCTATTTTAAAAAAGAAAAAAAGAAAGAAAAAATGGTAATAAATTATCTAATCCTACAACCCAGTGGTCAGCAAACTCATTAGTCAACAGAGCCAAATACCAACAGTATAACGATTGAAATTTCTTTTGAGAGCCCAATTTTTTAAACTTAAACTATATAGGTAGATACATTGTTATTAACTTAATTAGGGTACTCCTAAGGCTT
>NW_005368305.1:2481566-2483182 GCF_000412655.1 Myotis brandtii | reverse complement strand
ACACTTCCAAGCTCTTTCTATGAAGCCAGCATTACCCTAATCCCAAAACCAGATAAAGACATTACAAAGAAAGAGAATTACAGGCCAATATACCTGATGAACAAAAATGCTAAAATCCTCAACAAAATCCTAGCAAATTGGATGCAGCATTACATTAGAAAGATCATACACCATGACCAAGTGAAATTTATTACAGGGATGCAAGGCTGGTACAATATCCACAAATCAATAAACGTGATACATCATATAAACAAACTGAGAGACATAAATCACATAATTATATAAATTGATGCAGAAAAGGCATTTGACAAAATCCAACACCCTTTCCTAATAAAAACTCTCAGCAAAGTGGGAACAGAGGGATCACACCTCGACATAATAAAAGCCTGATATGACAAACCTACAGCCAACATCATACTCGGTGGGCGAAAACTGAAACTATTTCCCTTAAGAACAGGAACAAGACAGGGATGCCCACTTTCACCACTCCTGTTTGACATAGTACTAGAAGTGCTAGCCATAGCGATCATACAAAAAGAAGAAATAAAAGGCATCCAAATTGGAAAAGAAGATGTAAAATTGTCATTATTTGCAGATGACATGATATTATACATAAAAAAACTAAAGACTCCATCAAAAAACTACTAGACTTAATAAATGATTTCGGCAATGTAGCAGGATACAAAATTAACACCCAGAAATCTATGGCTTTTTTATATACTAGTAATGAACCCACAGAAAGAGAAATTAAAAAACAATCCCATTTACCATTGCAACAAAAATTAAGATACTTAGGAATAAATTTAACCAAGGAGGTAAAAGATACCTGTACTCAGAAAATTACAGGACGCTGAAAAATGAGATAGAGGAAGACATAAACAAATGGAAGAATATACCATGTTCATGGATTGGTAGAATCAACATCATTAAAATGTCCATAAAGTAATCTATAGACTCAATGCAATTCCCATTAAAATACCAAGGGCATACTTCAAAGACCTAGAACAAACTTTCCAAAAATTCATCTGGAATAAAAAAAAAAAAGACCTGAATAGCTGCAGCAATCTTGAGAAAGAAGGACAATGTTGTAGAGATCACAATACCAGATATCAAGCTATATTACAAAGCCACTGTTCTCAAAACTGGTACTGGCACAAGAACAAACGTATAGATCAATGGAACAGAACAGAGAACCCAGAAATTGACCCAAACCATTATGCTCAATTAATATTTGACAAAGGAGGCAAGAGCATACAATGGAGTCAAGACAGTCTTTTCAATAAATGGTGTTGGGAAAATTGGACAGATACATGCAAAAAAATGCAACTAGACCACCATTTACACCATACACAAAAATAAACTCAAAATGTATAAAGGACTTAAACGTAAGATGGGAAACCATAAACAACTTAGAAGTAGCCATAGGCAGCAAAATTGCCAACATATGTCGTAGCAATATCTTTACCGGTAAAGCTCCTAGGGCAGTGATGGCGAACCTTTTGAGCTCGGCATGTCAGCATTTCGAAAAACCCTAACTTAACTCTGGTGCCGTGTCACATACAGAAATTTTTTGATATTTGCAACCATAGTAAAACAAAGATTTATATTTTCGATAT
>NW_005368305.1:2442256-2481460 GCF_000412655.1 Myotis brandtii | reverse complement strand
AGGGCATTGGAAACTAAAGAGAAAATAAACAAATGGGACTACATCAAAATAAAAAGCTTCTGCAGAGCAAAAGACACCATCAGCAAAACAACAAGAGAGCCCACTGCATGGGAGAACATATTTGCCAATGTTATCTCTGATAAGGGCTTAATCTCCAAAATTTATAGGGAACTCATACAAAAGGAAGATAAACAATCCAATAAAAAAATGGGCCAAGGACTTAAATACACACTTTTTGAAAGAGGACATACAGAAGGCCAAGAGACATATGAAAAAAAAATGCCCAAAGTCACTAATCATCAGAGACATGCAAATCAAAGCAACAATGAAGTACCATCTCACTCACACCTGCCAGAATGGCTGTCATCAACAAATCAACAAATGACAAATGTTGGTGAAGATGTGGGGAAAAAAGAACCCTTGTGCACTGCTGGTGGGAATGCAGACTGGCGCAGTCACTGTGGAAAACAGTATGGCATTTCCTCAAAAAATTAAAAATGAAACTTCCATTTGACCCAATAAACCCACTTCTAAGAATATATCCCAAGAAAACAGAAACACCAATCAGAAAGGACATATGCACCCTTATATTCATAACAGCACAATTCACCATAGCTAAGATTTGGAAACAGCCTAAGTGCCCATCAGTAGATGAATGGATTAGAAAACTGTGGTACATCTACGCAATGGAATACTACGCTGCAGTAAGAAAGAAGGAATTCTTACCATTTGCAACAGCATGAATGGAACTGGAGAACATTATGCTAAGTGAAATAAGCTAGTAAGAGAAAAGTATCACATGATCTCAGTCATTTGTGGAGTATAATGAAAAACATAAACTGATGAACAAAAATAGAACCAGAGACAGAGAAGCATGGAACAGACTGTCCAACCTATGAGACAAGGCAGGGGTGAGGGGGTAAGAGATGAACCAAATGACCTGTATGCATGCATATGAGCATAACCAATGGATACAGACAGTAGGGAGGTGAGGGCATGTACTGGGAGCTCCATGTGGCCAGGGAGAGGTCAATGGGGGAAAAAGGAGACTAATGTAATACTTTAAACAATAAAGAATTTAAGTTTAAAAAAACCTGCATTTTATATAGTTTTAATTTTATTGCTTTTTACTTTTCTTCCCACTTTTATACTTGTGTTTCAGCTTAAATTGTTGATTTTTAAGAAAATTGCTTGAAGTATGCAGACAGTCATTATAATCTGTATATATTCACAAATGTTTATTTTCCTCAAAAGTAAAATTGTGGCCCTGACCGGTTTGGCTCAGTGGATAGAGCGTCGGCTTGTGGACTGAAGGGTCCCAGGTTCGACTCCGGTGAAGGGCATGTACCTTGGTTGCGGGCACATCCCCAGTAGGAGGTGTGCAGAAGGCAGCTGAATTGATGTTTCTCTCTCATCGATGTTTCTAACTCTCTATCTCTCTTCCTCTCTGTGACCCCTTTGGTGGTTGAACGACCCTTTCACAGGGGTCGCCTAAGACCATCGGAAAACACATATATAATTACATATTGTTTTTGTGATTAATCACTATGCTTTAATTATGTTCAATTTGTAACAATGTAAATACATCCTGCATATCAGATATTTACATTACGATTCATAACAGTAGCAAAATTACAGTTATGAAGTAGCAACAAAAATAATTTTATGGTTGGGGGTCACCACAACATGAGGAACTATATTAGAGGGTCATTGCATTAGGAAGGTTGAGAACCACTGCTTTAAAGTAAGTAAATTATTACATTAATAAATGTCTTTTCTTCTTTTTGAGAACTAATTTCACAAGATTGAAGAATCTATGGAATAAATTATATATAACAATTTTTAATTGTATGGGAGATAACAAATCATGAAATGTTCAGATTAGAATTCATGTATTAGGTAATAAAAGCCTGATATGCCGGCTTATATTTACCCAATATAAGTCTGTAACAAATTAGACACTCTGAGTATAAAAACAAAAATAGAAGTTTTAGATTTTTGTATTTGAATTATAGAGCCAAAGAATTACCAGTAGGAGAAATTTCATCAATTTAAGAAATGTTACAGAATGCATAGCAAAAAGAAATCTAGGTTTAGAATTGCAGCTGGCTGTAGTATACAGGTCAAGGTTTAACCACCAACTTGACAAGAGGGTTTGGGGAAGGGAGGAGGGAAAGTTTTGATATGTAAACTTTGCCAATCTCCAGGATTGAAAGGATCCTACTTTGGGGGATTATAAACTACTTTCTGAGGTTGGGGAACACAGATTTGAGAAGAGATGCACACAGTTGGCTTCAGCTAACCCAGTGGTAAGCAAACTCATTAGTCAACAGAGCCAAATGTCAACAGTGCAACAATTGAAATTTCTTTTGAGAGCCAAATTTTTTAAACTTAAACTATATAGGTAGGTACATTGTTATTAACTTAATTAGGGTACTCCTAAGCTGGCCTTTGCTAAAAACATCCTCAATCTCATTGAGGTACGTTCGCTAAGGTTGAAGATGAGTGTGGATGGGAGAGTTGGAAGGGGTTGACCTCAGCGAACGTACCTCAAAACAATGTACCTCCCCCGCACTACATCTCCCATCGCCCGACTGACCGACACCCCCTCACTTCTTCTAACGCCACTTTTTCAAAATAGACTCGCCCAGGCCGAAAACCGACTTCTGCGCATGGGCCACGAAGTTTCAATCGCACTTATGTGCGTGCCCGCACGTGGCATTTTGTGGAAGAGCCACACTCAAGGGGCCAAAGAGCCGCATGTGGCTCGCGAGCCGCGGTTTGCCGACCACTGAGCTAACCAATAAGGTGGGTTCTAAAAGTCTCCTCACATGTCCCCATTATTAAACAATCAATAGCTTTAACCACTATATTCCCTGCCAAAGGCTCTCAAGAAACCTGGGTGGTTGTATGTGTGTGTGGGTATCAGGAGGAAGCAGAGGAGAAGGGACTCTTTTCCAAATGGAGCCATGTCCTTGATGTAATATTAAAGGATAACTTTAAAAAAGGATCTGCTTTATGTTTAGTAGGCTGCTATATACCTACTTTATAAAATGAAAATCTCCTATAATTTTAATTTAATCTATCATTATTAAAACTTTTTATGTGTTGGGCGTTTTTTAACCCCTTTGGCTTATCATAAAATGTGTATTTGTTTCATACTAATTAATATAGAAAAACTCTAGCGTATAGGGCCCAAAAAAATGTTAAAAATTGAGAAATTTTAATTCATATATTATTTTACATAATTCATGCATTATGCAGCATAATTTCACAAATATTAATTTATATATTTGCAGACACAATTTTTCAGGAATTTCAGAAAAATATCCTTTTACCTATGTTGTCTTGAGTAACTTAATTTTTAGGATTTTTAAATTGAATTATTGTGTAATAATTATTAATAATACATGAAGTAAGTTATTTAGTACTTTTTAAAGCTATTTTGCAAGACTGCAAATAAAGAATATTTGTTTAAAATTTGAGTCAAACTAATTTGGATAGATTACCCTGAATATTGATATTAAGTGATCAAAATATAAGAAGTCTTTAAAAAAGACTTTGGCAGTGGAAACATCACTTTAAAAACATATAGGCAATGAAAATTTAATTTTTCCAGGATATGTTCAAAGCATAGGA
Organism: Myotis brandtii; assembly: GCF_000412655.1. Lineage (NCBI taxonomy): Eukaryota > Metazoa > Chordata > Mammalia > Chiroptera > Vespertilionidae > Myotis > Myotis brandtii. The sequence goes on along the minus strand of NW_005368305.1, from coordinate 2,477,821 downwards.
TACCTATAATACTTATTCATTTTCACAAGATGAATTTTAAATATCTAGTTTCGGTGATCTATAAGGATTTTATGTTTTCAATCATGTAGAAATAATGAGTACTTTTGGAATCCTATATAATAAAAGCCTAGCTACCAAACAGCAGAACGACCAGAACAACCTGTTGACCTGTTGCTATGACGCACGCTGACCAGGGGCAGACGCTCAATGCAGGAGCGCCGGTCCTGACCGACCCATTCAGGAGGCCCACCAGCCCTGCAGCAGCCACTCACTCCCTCAGCAGTCCTGCAGGTTCAATTTCCAGAGAATGGACCAGGCACCCATGGACCAGTGCTGCCGGCACGATCCCAACAGTGCTGCCGGCCTCTTGGAACTTGGCCTTGGGCACCGCGGCCACTTCTCCTCCCTAGACAATCCACAAGGAAGAAAGAATATAAAAGCAGCCGCCATGCCAGGAGTGACCAGTGGTGACTGCTCTTCCCGTGCTTCCTCTAGGTCACGTGCACTGGCCCCCTGCCCGCCCTGCTCCAGATAAAGTGTGAGCTCTGCATGAGGAAGGAATGTAGTAAAAAAAACAAAAACCAATGACCAAGAGAATGCCACAGTCGCCAGTGGTGACTGCTCTTCCCGTGCTTCCTCTAGGTCATGCGCACCGGCCCCCTGCCCGCCCTGCTCCAGATAAAGTGTGAGCACTGCAAGAGGAAGGAATGTAGTAAACAAACAAAAACCGATGACTAAAAGAATGCCGTAGTCGACGTCCAGAGTCCAGCTCAGGAGAACAGAGAGAAGGGAGAATTCCATAAGTTGGTCGATGCCAAGGTATTTCTGAGTGACTGCCTGGCGTGTGACAGTTGTGTGACTGCAGAGGAAGGAGTCCAAGTTTCTCAGCAGAACGCCAAGGACTTTTTCTGTGTCCTGAACCTTAATAAGAAATGTGATACCTCACAGCACAAAGTGCTGGCAGTGTCCATGTGTCCTCAGTTTCTGCCTTATTTTGCTGCTAAATTCATCCTCAGTGTCACTGATGCATCCAGAAGGCTCTGCGGCTTCCTCAAAAGCCTTGGGGTGCACTGTCTTTGACATGAAGGTAGCTGCAGACTTCAGCATCCTTGAGAGTCAGAAGGAATTTGTTTGTCAGTACCGTCAGCACCATGAGGAAGAGCCCGGGCTACCCATGCTGACCACCTCCTGCCCCGGCTGGGTCCAATATGCAGAGCAGGTGCTGGGTCACCGCATCATCCCCACCTCTGCACGGCCAAGTTTCCCCAGCAGATCATGGGCTCTCTGGTGAAGGATTACTTCACCAGACGGCAGAACCTATTCCCAGACAAGATTTTCCATGTCATTGTGGCCCCATGTTAGGACAAGAAACTGGAGGGCCTTTGAGAAGATGTTCCCACAGCTTCGCATAGTTCCCGGGGTGCTGACTGTGTGTTAACCTCAAGTGAAATTGTCCAGATATTGGCGCAAAGTGACCTCGTCACGAATGCTGCCACTGTGGACACTCTGTTTGGAGACGAGAAGGAGGAGGAGGTGAGGCTCCATGAGGGTGCCAGCTCCATCCAGCACCTGGTGCACATCTTCAAGCACATGTCCAAGGAGCTGTTCAACGAGGATGTGGGGGTGCTCACCTACTGCAACCTGAGGAACAAAGACTTCCAGGAGGTCACCGTTGAAAGGGATGGAGAGGTTCTGCTGTGCTTTGTGGCTGCTTACTGCTTTTGGAACATCCAGAAGTGGTCCTGAAGCTGTAGAGGGGCAAGTTCCCCTGCCACTTTGTGGAGGTCCTGGCCTGCGCAGGGCATGCCTAAGCGGCAGGGACTAGGCCCAGGCGAGGACGGGCATGCGGATGGGGCACTGCTGTGGCAGATGGAAAGCATCTACACTGCCATCCCGGTGTGGCCCCCAGAGACTAGCGCCCATGTGCAGGAGCTGTACCAGGAGAGGTTGGGGAGGGGGGCGATTCCCCGGGGGCCCAGGTGGCCCTGTACACCACCTAGCAGGGCCCAGGTCAGCCTGCCAGCAGCTGGGACATCAAGTGGTAAAGGTCCAGCAGACGCCCGGCCTACAGGCCGCCTGAGGAGGGGTGTCAGACACGTGAAGGAAAGGTTTAGTGTCTCTGTCATCCCTTTGGTTTTCAGAATTCCCTGCTCCCCATCTGCCGGCTCCCTCTCTCTGAGGGGCGCTGTCGTCCTCACATGGGTGCAATTAGAATATTGTATATCGAGAGGATTGCCCCAATGTATGTATCCTTTTATCCAACAATGAAAAATCCCAAAGAACAAGAATGGAGACAGACTTAAAAAAAACCCGGAAGTGTCCTGCCAAAGACTTGGTTCTGTCCACATGCCTCAGAGAGATTGGATGAGGAAATGGCCTGGTTTGGCCCTGATTTTACCCACTATGTTACTCTTGAAGGTGTCTTTGCCACAATGTGAATAAACTGCCACCTTTTGGAATAGGGGCTCATATGAAAGTCGGCATTCCCAACTTTTCTTGAGGATCTACGTTCTGCAGCTGTGGCCACCATCCTGAGACCAGGTCCTGTCTCTGGGAATCGGGGGGGCACTGGAGTGGAGGCCCATCTCCCCCTCCCCCCATGCCCTTTTACATTCAGGGATTGAACTGAACTCAGTTTGGGGGATGCCTGGCAAGGGTGATGGGTGTCACAGATAAAAAGATGGAGAATGGAGAGGCAGACACCCTGCTTGGTCCCTCCCTGGGTGGGGTCAGGCAGATGAAGGCCAGCCAGCCCGCCCCACAATTGGGTGAGATAGCATCCTCTGTGTCCACCTCTCACCCCGTAGGCCCAGCCACTCCCCTCGGCTCCGGGCAGCCCTCTGTGTCCATGACAGCGCGCTCTGCCCTCACATGCTGCTCGCCCTAAACAAGAAATAAGAGAGCAGTTGGCTCACAGACAACTACACAGAAAGATACACAGTCACCACAGAGCCCAGCAACCTGTGCACGTTAGGGCCGTCCTGTGAAGTGAGGCCTGTGACTGGCCTGGTGTTGGTTTCTAGAGCCCTTGGATTTTGTTACCATGTAGGTGACAGTCTTCTTGAACCCCTCAGCCTGTTAGATTTCCCTCATTCATGTGTTATTGTATCCATGCACCCATCTGGGTTGATAACTGGGACATTGTGTAAATTACCTATTTTCTGCTTTCAATCTATTTACAGTGGGGTTTCATCCTCTGTGGTAGCGTAGATCCATTTCTGATTATGGAATAAACAGTTGAAGTGTAAAAAAAAAAAAGCAGCCGCCAGGTGGCTCTCGACAACCAGCAGGAACATCAGCAGGAGGGATCCAGATCCCTGCTGGCAAGGGCGTCCCACCGCCTGCTGGAGGGCCGATGGCATCCTGGGTCTCCCCCCACTCCCCTCAGGACCCCACTCATGCATGAATTTGTGCACCGGGCCTCTAGTAGGTATATACATAAAAAGGTTTCTCTCTTCTCAAGAGTTAAGAAAATAGAATTAACAAAATAAAGTACAAATGTTGTTAATATTATTCATCAAAAGAAGAATTCCAGTTCATATTCTTTAGTCTGTAAGATGGGGGAGCTATTGCATTACACAAAATAGTGGTCAGTACTTTCACTCTGCACATTTTCCTTTGCTTAAAACCATTTGTAGTAAATGATGACCTAGACCTTTATAAATGCCATTTCAACTGAGGTTTTGGTCTAATTAAATTGTAACCTAAAGTCTTTCTAAACTAGGTCTTTCTAACTGGTCATAAACAGTTAATAAACATTCTACATCTATATAGTAATAGATTTTTTTGTTACAGAAAGAATTTTTGTGATACTCTAGGGCCTGAACATTAGTTCCTGTTGTGCATATGGGGATACTTGGACCAAGAAAGCTCTTTTCAGTATGCAGTTACTTTTCTCCTGCTTTATCTTGGTATTGGTAGAAACCCCTGGAAGTGAGAGAAGTATATATTACCAGCCCAGTTCTGTTTTGTAGGTTAAAAATCTGTGGTATGGAAAAGTTATTTTCTAAAGTTACCCAGTTAATTATCAGTAATCACAGTGCTCTACAAATGTCAGATATTTTAGCTTTATTAAAAAATATGGGGAAAAATAAATACCTGCTTATGGAAGGTTCTTGAAGATAATGTGTATGAAAAGAGTTTGTAGTTATAAAATATGATAAAAGTGTTAGTTCTTGGTCTCTTGCTGCCATGGTAAATGGCTGATCATCATCTATACCTTTATGTATAACTTATTTATGTATAACTAATTGTAACCCTAAATACATACAGGAAAAGAAAGTGCACTGGCAGGTGCTTTCAAGGTAATATCACTATTTTTCCTTGATAGTCCATCTGAAATATCTAAGGAGTACCTACTTGGAATTGTGTATGTTGAAAGGGAATACATGCTTCTTCATATTAAACATGATTTTAAAATTTCATTAACAATTAATGCAGCCCTAGCTGGTTTGGCTCAGTAGATAGATCATTGGCTTGCAGACTGAAGGGTCCCGGGTTCGATTCCAGTCAAGGGCATATGTTCAGGTTGCTGGCTCAATCCCCAGTAGGGAGTGGCATGCGGGAGGCAGCCAATCAATGATTCTCACTCATCATTTATGTTTCTATCTCACCCTCTCCCTTCTTCTCTGTAATCAAAAAAACAAACAAACAAACAAAAAAACCCACAACAATTAATGCAAAAAAAGCTACTGAAAATCATATGTGTTGATTTTAGGAATAATGTAACTAAATAGGTAATCCCAGATAACTTGCAGGACCACCACCTCTAAAAATCAGTGTGTGTGTGTGTGTGTGAAGAGAGAGAAACAATTTTAAAAACCTAAGACACACAATATAGCATAATGGTTATGATCCCAAGTTTAAGTTTTATGTACCGTGTCTGCCATAACTTATGACTTTGGGCATCCAGTTTAACTTCTGTGAGTTTCTTTATCTGTAAAATTTATTATTTTTTTAAAAATATATTTTATTGATTTTTTACAGAGAGGAAGGGAGAGGGATAGAGAGTTAGAAACATCGATTAGAGCGAAACGATCAGCCGCCCGCCTCCTGCACACCTCCCACTGGGGATGTGCCCGCAACCAACGTATGTGCCCTTGACTGGAATCGAACCCGGGACCCTTCAGTCCGCAGGCCGATGCTCTATCCACTGAGCTAAACCAGTCAGGGCTATCTGTAAAATTTAGATGAAAATGCCACAACAGTTGATAGAAAGATGCAATGAGATAATATTTGTAGAACACATAGAAAAGCTCCTGGCATAAAAGTGCATAATGTAAAAGTGAAATAACATTTTAAAAAAATATTGATACAATCCAAATGTTTATCATTTTGCTTTGCTTTTCATTTACTTATACGTTAGGAAAATTAGAAATTTATTCTAAGTTTATAAATTATTTTTTAGTCAGATAGGTCTCTGATCCAACCAAAATATTCTTTATTATATACCTGAAAGAAACATGATTTTAATTTTTTTGTGAAAATATGAAAGTCAATACTACTATTTTCTTGAGGTCTTTACAAGGATTGGTTTTTGTTAAAGACTTGATTACCTTGCATAGTTGAATCACCAAGAAAATAATTTTAAAAATCCAGATTTAGATATCTGGAATCTACTTTGCAGAAATCTTGAGAAAGAAAAACAAAGTTGGAGGAATCAAAATACCAGATTTTAAGTTGTACTGCAAAGCCACTGTAATCAAAACAAGCTGGTACTGGCACAAGAATGCATATAGACACTGGGAGGGGGGTGAGGGCAGGTGCTGGGCGGTAGGGTAGGCTGGGGGAAGGTCAATTGGGAAAAGAAAGGAGACATATGTACTACTATTTGTAATACTTTGAACAATAAAAAAGAGAAAATAATAATAATAAGAAGAAGAAGAATGCAGACCAATGGAACAGAACAGAGAAGCCAAAAATCAACCCAAGTCCTAATGCTCATTTAATATTTGACAAAGGAGGCAAGAGCATACAATGACGTCAAGACAGTCTCTTCAATAAATGGTGTTGGGAAAATTGGACAGATACATGAAAAAGAATTAAATTAGATGACCAACTTACACCAGACACAAAAATAAACTCAAAATGGATAAAAGACTTAAATGTAAGACATGGAACCATAAAAATCATAGAAGCAATCATTGGCAGCAAAATCTCAGACATCTCGCATAGCAACACGTTTATAGATACATCTCCTAAGACAATGGAAATTAAGGATAAAATAAACAAATGGGACTACAGTGAAATAAAAAGCTTCTGAACAGCAAAAGAAACCATCAATAAAATAACAAAAGTGCTGACTCCATGGGAGAACATATTTGCCAATAATACATCTGGTAATGGGTTAACCTCCAAAATCTACAGGGAACTCATGCAACTTAACAAAGGGAAGATAAACAACCCAATTAAAAAATGGGCAAAGGACCTCAATAGACACTTCTCCAAATTGGACATACAAAAGGCCAAAAGGCATATGAAAAAATGCTCAAAGTCATTGATCATCCAAGAGATGCAGATCAAAACAATAAGGTATCACCTCACACCTGTCAGAATGGCTATCATCAACAAATCCACAAATGACAAGTGCTGGAGAGGATGTGGAGGAAAAGGAACCTTTGTGCACTGCTGGTGGGGATGCAGACTGGTGCAGCCACTGTGGAGAACAGTATGGAGTTTACTCAAAAAATTAAAAATGGAACTTCTGTTTGACCCAGTGATCCCACTTCTGGGAATATATCCTAAGAATCCCAAAATACTAACCAGAAAGAATATATGCACCCCTATATTCATAGCACCATTATTTTCAATAGCTAAGATATATAAACAGCCCAAGTGCCCATCAGCAGATGAGTGGATTAAAAAACCAATGGTATAGCCCTAACCGGGTTGGCTCAGTGGATAGAGCGTCAGCCTGCGGACTCAAGGGTCCCAGGTTCGATTCCGGTCAAGAGCATGTACCTTGGTTGCGGGCATGTCCCCAGTAGGGTGTGTGCAAGAGGCAGCTGATCGATGTTTCTCTCTAATCGATGTTTCTAACTCTCTATCCCTCTCCCTTCCTCTCTGTAAAAAAATCAATAAAATATTAAAAAAAATAAAAATCTTCATTCTCCCCTTAAAACAAAACAAAAACAAAAACAATGGTATATCTATACAATAGAATACTATCCTATATAATAAAGAGGTAATATGCAAATTGACCATCACACCCTCACAAGGTGGCTGCCTATGACCAGGCCGGCAGGGGGGTTAGTAAGGAATGACCAAACGACTGAACAAGCAGGCTGCGTGGGGCAACCAGGCCGGTGGGGGGGGGCGTTAGGGGTGATCAGGCCAGCAGAGGGAGGCTGTTGGGGCCCACCAGGCCAGCAGGAGGGGGCAGTAAGAGGTGACCAGGACGGCAGGGGGTCAGTGAGGGGCGACTTGGCCAGTGGGGAAGGCTGTTGGGGGTGACCAGGCCGGCAGGGGGAACAGTTAGGGGCAACCAGGCCAGCAGGGTGGGGGCAGTCAGGGGTGACCAGGCCGGTGTGGGGGGCAGCTAGGAGTAATCAGGCCAGCATGCAGAGATAGTGAGGGTTGATCAGGCAGGCAGTGGGGGAGCAGTTAAGGGTGACCAAGCAGGCAGGCAGGTGAGCAATTAGGAGCCAGCGGTCCAGGATTGTGAGAGGGATGTCCCAGATTGGAGAGGGTGCAGGCTGGGCTGAGGGGACCCCCCCTGCACGAATTTTGTGCACTGGGCCTCTAGTGAAGCTATAAAATAGAAAGAACTCTTACCATTTGCAACAGTATGGATGGACCTGAAGAGCATTAGATTCCACATGATCTCACTCATATGTGGAATCTAATGAACAACATAAACTGGTGAACAAAAAGAGACCTAGAGACATAGAAACATCAAACAGACTGTCAAACCTCAGAGGGAAGACAGGGGTGGGTGGAGGGGGGGGGGAAAGATCAACCAATGAACTCATAGTATATGCATATATGCATAACCCAGACACAGACAATAGGTGGTGAAGGTGTGGAGGGAGAGGAGGTGCGAGAGGGCAATGGGGGGAAAAGAGACATATGTAATACTTTAAACAATAAAGATTTATTTTAAAAAATACTACTTGAATTTGGAAAAAAAAGGAATCTACTTTTAGATAACCCAGTCCAAGAATAATTTTGATGTCTGCTTTCAAATCTCATCCCAGTTTACTATTTTATGATGATTTGAGTTTAATCATGGGAGGAACTCTTCCATCCATTAATCTTATTCTAAGTAAATGTTTATATCTTTACTGTTATTTTTGATACTCCATATGTCTATATTTTTTGCAATAGGAAAGATATTGCTTATTTTGATCCAAAATTAAATTCTCCTATCAATAACTTTTTTCATAGTTAATAATGTAGAGGTTAAGACTGTAGGCTCTATTATAAAGTTACTTGAAGTCATATCCTTAGATAGGTCATTTAACACCTCTCTACCTCATTATTTTGTGCTATAAAATGCACTAATAATAATACCTATTAATAGGTTATTGTGACTATTAAGTGAATGGACATATGCCAAGGACTTAGAATAGTGCTTGGTGCATAAATACTCAATTAACATTAACTATTATTTTTGTGTAAGAAAATGCACATAAGAAATCACTTGGATTCAAATATTTCAAGAGCAAGTATTGAAGTTAAAGTTAGTCAGCAATTATTGAGGGTATGAACATATCTATGGTATATTTTCACATCATTAAAATAATTATGTAAATTCTTAACAGTTTTTTTTTAACTTAAAGTGTTTTTATCTGAAACATATTTTCCTTCCTTTCTATGGTATAGGTCAGTAGTTGGCAAGCCGCGGCTCGCGAGCCACATGCAGCTCTTTGGCCCCTTGAGTGTGGCTCTTCCACAAAAATACCACGTGCGGGCATGCACGTACAGTACGATTGAAACTTCATGGTCCATGCACAGAAGTAGGTTTTCGGCCTGGGCGAGTCTATTTTGAAGAAGTGGCGTTAGAAGAAGTGGGGGGTGTAGGTCGGTAGGGCAAGGGGAGATGCAGCGCAGGCGGGCCGGGCCGCGGAATACACAGCACTGGGGAGGAGCGTGCGATTCATACACGAGTTGAGTGTGGATGTGAGAGTTGGAAGGGGTGGACCTCAGCGAACGTACCTCACTCAGATTGAGGACGTTTTTAGCAAAGGCCAGCTTAGGAGTACCCTAATTAAGTTAATAACAATGTACCTACCTATATAGTTTAAGTTTAAAAAATTTGGCTCTCAAAAGAAATTTCAATCGTTGTACTGTTGATATTTGGCTCTGTTGACTAATGAGTTTGCCGACCACTGGTATAGGTAAAACAATTGATAATAAATGGATAATGTTATATCATGGCTCTCTGGAGATAATATAGTTTTCCTCAGAGGCAGAATTGAAATGAGAATATATTATTTCTGAGATCAGATCATTAGGTATAACTTCTTAAGTTTGAAAAATATCAGAAAAAAATTAGTCACATGCATTATTAATTCCCCAACACACTAAGACTAAAATAAGACTTCAGAGAGTAAGGCAAAAAAAAAAAAAGATAGGGAAGAAAACCTTTTCTCATAAGAAAGAAGTAAATTAAACAAGTTTTCACATAAGCCATTAAATCTTCCTTGAAAATAGATAAAGGAAAAAAATACATCAACCCCAAAAACAGAGTTTTGAAAGGAAGAGCAATTAGCCCAAGGCCATAAGAAGAAAAGCACTTTTTGTTTGTTTGTTTTCAAAGCAATCAAATCAGGTTCTGAAATAGCTTTCCAATTTTCTTCTTCTTAGTGAAAACAAACATCACACAAATCCCTATGTGAAGGGAATGCTGTGAAAATAATTTCTCCAAGCAAATGTGCATGTGCCCACAAACCAAAAGCATTTGAATGGACATTTAATTTATTTTAAATTATGTCAACTTTTGCTTATTAATATACTTTATAAGACTTTTATGGTTAAAGAATTATTTACACTGTTTTTAGATTTAAATACTCAAAGATTTAGAGAAAGGATATTATCATGTTAAATTAAAATACATGTGTGTACAAATACATAAAAAATTTTTCAGCTTAAATAAGTTCATACCAACAAAGTAAAGTGATTACTTCATTTTTGTTAATTATGGTTGACATTTAAATCAGGTCCTACTAATCTGATTATTTAAATTACCATTTTTTAATCTTTTATATATTATATTTTATATTTTAATGCTATAGTTGTTTCTTTCAGTATATGTTTTTGTCATTTCCTTAGTTGTTGCCATAGGGATTACAGTTTACATCTTAATTCAAAACAATTTAAATCACATTAATATGTAAATCATATTAATATGTACAGATCATGTGTTATAGAATTGTACACCTGAAGCCTATATAATTTTATTAAAAAATAAAATAAATAAATCACATTAATATCAAGTTAATTGAAATGGTATATCAAATTTTCTCCAAAATAGCTCCAATTTTTCTACATTTTGTACAATTATTTTCATGCATATTACATGTTTATGCATTTAGAAGCCCATTAACACAACTTAAAAATATTATTTTATTCAGATATATTTTAAATCAGATAGTTGAACAGTAGAATTATAAACAAACCTACATTTATATCATCTCTTATTTTCCTATACAGTTACCTTTACCACTTAAATATTTTGTGTGGATTAATATCCAGTTTCCTTTTATTAAAGCCTGAAGAACTCCCAGGGCATGTCTGTTAGCAAATAATTCTCAGTTTTATCTTGGAATGTCTTAATTTCTCATTTAGTTTTTCAGAATAGTTTTTCAGAATATATAATTCTTGGGTTTAAAATCTCTTTTCTCTCAATACTCTAAATATACTATCCCACTTCTCTCTAACCTCCATGGTTTCTGAGAAGTCATCTGTCAACATTATTGAGGATTGTTTATATGTGAGGAGTCACTTTTTTTTCTTGCTACTTTAAAAAATTATCTCTTTGAAAGCTTTGATTATGATATATTTACACATTAATCTCGTTGAGTCTATCCGACTTGGAGTTCATTAATCTTAGCTGTGATGATTGATGTTGTTCATCACATGTGGGAAGTTTTCAGCCAGTATTTCTTCAAATATTCCTTCTCTCTCTCTTCTCTTTAGGGATCTTCCATTATACATATGTTGGTATGCTTGATGCTGTTCCACACATCTTTGAGGTTCTGTTCACTTTTCTTCATTCTTTTTCCCCCAGCTTTTTAAACAGAATAATCTCAATTGACTTACTTTTCATTCACTGATGCTGCCTGTTCAAATCTGCTATTGTGACTCTATAATAATTTCTTTTTATTTCTGTTGTAATTTCAACTCCAGAATTTCTATTTGATTCTTGTTTATTATTTCTGTCTTTTTATTGATACTTTTTATTTGTTAAGAACTCTTTCTAATACTTTCCATTAGTTCTTCAGACTTAGTTCTCTTTAGTTCATTGACCAATTTAAAATGATGATTTAAAGTGTTTGGGACAATATCTATTGACTGCTTTTATTCTGTGTATGGTTCCTACTTTCCTGTCTCTTTGCAGATATAATTTTTAGTGTTGTTGAAAACTGGACATTTTAAGTACTATAATGTTCCAACTCTAAAAATTAGATTGTTCCTCCTTCTCCAGGGTTTGTTATTTTTGCTGTTTGTTTAGTTACTTTCTTGGACATATTCTGTGGAATATGCATTTTTGTCATAAGTGCTGCTGGTCAACTAATGATTGAACACAGATTTCCTTCAGTTCTTTTTTATTTATTTTTTTCTCACATGAGGATGTCTATTGATATTTTGAAAGAGAGAAAGAGAGAGAGAGAGACATCAATGTAAGAGAGAAATATTGATCAGTTGCCTCCTATACATGCCTCACCGGGTATGGAACCTACGTATGTGCTTTTAAATGGTTTTGTTTATTTGTTTTTTAATCCTCACCTGAGGATATTTTTCCATTGATTTTAGAGAGAGTGGAAGAGAGAGGGAGAGATAGAGAGAAACATCGGTGTGAGAGAAACACATTGATTAGTTGCCTCCTGCACACACCCTGAACAGGGCCTGGACTGGGGAGGAGCCTGCAACTGAGGTACATGCCTTTGACTGGAATCAAACCCGGGACCCCTTGGTTCACAGGCCTACACTCTACCCACTGAGACAAACTGGCCAGGACTAGGTATGTGCTTTTACCAGAATCAAACCTGTGACCTGTTGGTGTAAGGGATTATGCTCCAACCAACTGAGCTACCTGGCCAAGGCTTCCTCAGGTCTTTTAACCAGTGAATCTCCCAGACATTGCTGAAGGGTGCTTTTTATTAGTGTTACCGTAGGCAGCCATAAGTCAGAGTGCAAGCCTGGCTGGACACTTCAGAGGGGTTGGCTGTGTGGGGAATGCACTGAGGACATGGGTGCTTGAATTTCAACTGGCTCCCCCAGAGGTTCAGCACATGTCCAGAGACGGCTGAGGGCTTCAGCATCTACAAGCTTCCTGATGGTGGGTCCTGCAGTCCCTCTCCCCACTACCATAGACAGGCAGGGAGCACCTGGGATTCTCTCCCATGTGACTAAGATGGCACAGGGGAGGTTCTTACACTGAGCACCCCAAAAGCTAGAAAGTTGAAAGGATAGGGCAGGAGCATGCCATACGCTAGAAAGTTGAATGGACAGAGCCCAAATGCACCAAAAGCTGGCAAGTTAATTGTATAGAAGAAAAACAAAAAAGCCTTCCCTTCATTATCCCTGTAAGAACTACGGGCTTGAGAAGGAAGGGGAGATGGTCTTTGACTCGGGAGAACACCATTCTCCCAGGTGACAGCACCTGAATAAAACCTCTTTCCTTTTGCACCAGAACCTGTCTCACAAGTTTGGCTTTTGTTGCCACAGGCAGCTGAACCTGTGTTTTTTTGTTACATTGGGCCATACCCTAAAGCAGTGATGGCGAACCTTTGAGCTCAGCGTGTCAGCATTTCGAAAGACTCTAACTTAACTCTGGTGCCGTGTCACATATAGAAATTTTTTGATATTTGAAACCATAGTAAAACAAAGACTTATATTTTTGATATTTATTTTATATATTTAAATGCCATTTAACAAAGAAAAATCAACCAAAAAAATGAGTTCGCGTGTCACCTCTGACACGCGTGTCATAGGTTCGCCATCACTGCCCTAAAGGCTCTGGCAAGTAGTTGATCAGTCTGCCTTAGTATTCACTTTTGGTTGTCCAAACCCTGAAGGTCAACTTGGGGTCAGAGATTAGGACCTTCTCAGGTCTCTCCTTAGCATGTGCATAACCCTGCACATGGACGTTGCTTTCTAGATTGCCAGGGATATGTTGGAATTTTTAAAGCCCCCTGTGAACATGTCATTCCCCAGTTTTTCCTTTCAGCCCCTAATTAGCCCCAAATGGTAAATGACCCAGGCAGCTATGCTAATGGAAAATTACTGATAATTACTTTTAACAAATGTCCCAAGGAGAGCTGCTTTCAAAGAGCAGGCCCTGAATCAGCCATTTCTTGAAAATGGAGCATTTTAGTAGCTTCCATACAGGTCAAATAGTGACAATTCTTCGGGTTGAGGGTTAGGAACTCCAGTCCCACTTAGTCTTCTACAGCAGCTTCCACGTAGCTGATTTTTATAGCAGTAGTAGCTGCCAGGCTGTTAGTTTTAAGGCTACCACAGAAGTAGGGAGGCAGAGAATAACATAAAAGCTTGTTGCTTTTATCAAGATTTGGCCATTTTTCTTGAATATGCACACTTTAAATCATTGCAGATCTTTAGTTGATTTCAAAATTTCTAAAAAGGTTGATTTCAATTTTTTTTTTTTAAATTTTGAAAGTGTTTCCAATTGTTATGGCTTTTACGGAGGAGTATATTTTTGGAGTCATTATTCTGCCATTCCAGAACTGACCCTCTTGGAAAACAGAATTGTATCCTAGATTTCTTGAATCTAAATCCATGCACCGTTTGAAAATTACATGTTGCATTATATGATATTTATCTGGATAACTTTCTATCTCCAAAAAAATGTCATGGCAACTGCCTGCCTACCTAAATATATCTCTGAAAAATCACCTTTTCCTAGATTACACATTATGTTGAGCACATGATAGCAACCATTTTGGTTCAAAGATATGAAAATGACAATTTAAACTTGAGCTTTGCTTTTTGTTGCATTTAAATCACATTACAAAGATGCATAATTTTGCATACTCTGTGTGTTTCTTGATTCCAAAAGTGTGGTCTCCTAGAAAGTTCTCTATGACTTGTTGGTAACTAAATATTGGAGGATGGGCCACAGAATACAGCGGGGCCTTGACTTACGAGTTTAATTCATTCCGTGACGGAGCTCGTAACTCAAATTACTCGTATGTCAAATCTTAAAGTGAATGAGTGACACACGTGATGCTGGGCTGATGTTGTGGCGTTCACTGTGACGTTCGCTGCGCCAACTAGCGGTGGGGTATCTGAAGCTGGCTCGTAACCTGAATATTAGCTCGCAACTCAAAGCAAAAAATCGGCTGAGAGACGGCTCGTATCTCGAAAAACTCGTTAGTCGGGACACTCGTAAGTCAAGGCCCCACTGTATTTAGTATGTTATGCCTGCATAGGCCAGAAGGGCACTGCAGTAATCTCACTGATGTGTGGCCCTGAAGAAGTATTCAGGAAAGAAATCTTCTTAGTGGGTAGAATAGCCAATAGTACATTGTATTGTCTTCTTTGCTTAAAGCAGAGATGGCCTGACCTTAGCACTTACATTGTTTTAGAAGGAGGATTAGAAAGTGTAGAACTTAGAAGGAACATTAATGAGAACAAACAACATCAAAACAGAATCATAGATATATAGGTCAGACTGACAGCAGTCAAAGGGGAGGGTGATTGTGGGACTAGGTGAAAAAGGTGAGGGAAATAAAAGTTAAAAAAACATGCATAGACTTGGACAATAGAATGGTGTTTGCCAGAGAGAAAGGGGGTAGGGGGAGGTGGAAAAGGGCAAAGAGGGGATAAATGGTGGTAAAAGAGGCTTTACTTTGGATAGTGAATGCATGGTGGAGTATACAGATGATGTATTATAGAGTTGTACACTTGAAAGCTATATGGTTTTATTAACCACCTAGTGGCCTGGTGCATGGAATTCATGCACGGGGCTGGGGGGGTCCCTCAGCCCAACCTTCACCCTCTCCAATCGGACATCCCTCTCACAATCTGGGACCGCTGGCTCCTAACCGTTTATCTGCCTGCCGGCCTGATTGCCCCTAACCTCTCTGCCTGCCTTCCTGATCACCCCTAACCTCTCTGCCAGCCTGCCTGATCACCTCTAACTGTTTCTGCCTGCCTGATCTCTCCCTCAACTGCCCTCTCCTGATGGCCTGATTGTCCCTAACACCCTGCCATCCTGATCTCACCCCCAACTGCCCTCCCCTGCTGGCCTGATCTACCCTAACTGCCTCTGCCTCAGCCCCCACCACCATGGCTTTGTCCAGAAGGAAGTCAGACGTCTGGAAGATGGCCGGTTGACCTGGTCTAATTAGCATATTACCCTTTTATTTGTATAGATAGATTATATAGGATAGAATTGCTTAAAAGGGGAGGGGAAGCCTTTTTCAGCAGGAGGAGATGCTTTTGGCAGACAAAAATACACAATCCCTATATCTGGACTGATAGCCAGCCATATGCACTATACTGCCAAACAGGTCATTAAAAAATTGAACCACTTTCTTACACCTTACACCAAACAGCTGTTGCCCTTAAAACCCCTCCTCAGCCCCACCTTAGGTTCTACCTTCGCAGTTCACCCAGATTAGGTTCTGATTGGTCAGTTTTTATTCCAGTCAGTGTCAAAAGCTCTGCTTCCTAGGCAGCCATTGGCTCCTTGCACTTCACCCAGATTTGGTTCTGACTGGTAGGTTTCTATGCCAGTCAGTGTCTCTGGGCCTGATCAGAGAGGCGGGGCTGATCAACAGCCACCCCAGGCTGCTGGCAAGCGGGCTGAACTGCTGATCTCTTGGAGAGAGAGAGGCATGGCTGTTGGCGAGGCCCAGCAGTCGTGGTAGCCGCTGATCATCCCCACCGCTCTCTCTCCCCAAGAGGTCAGCAGTTCAGTCTGCTCGCCACTCCCTGCCCACCAGAGCCTGCTGTGCACGCAGCCTGGTGTTCAGTTGAGCCTTCAGTCGTTTTGGACATTACAGACCCTGGGTTTTTATATGTTAGGATGTCACCCTTATAAAGTCAATTAAAAACAATATAAGTAACAAGATTAAAGAATCTAGTGGTGAATATATGGGTTTTCACACTAATTTTTTCAACTTTTCTCTATTTTTAAAATTTGAGTAATAAAGTACTTGGTGGAAATAATCGTTGACACAGGGGAAAAAAAAGATTTATGAAAGATATATGTAGATTGACCACGCACAGTGGGCTTAGGCCCAGAATTTGATAATGTTTGTATACAATATTAATATTCACACCCAAGGTACCCAAAATAAATAAGGTAAATAAAATTGCTTATTCAGTGGTTTGTCATTAGGATAATAAAAAAACACCATTTTAACGATAGATGCTATTGATTAACTCAGTAATAAGATTTCATGTCATCAGGCTAACTTGGTTACTCTCCCTGCTCAGTGCTTAACTTTCTAGGAATTCTCAGCCCCAATATGGGATATTACCTCTAAGAGATCTGCACTGCCAGCTATCTGAGGAAATTTGATTACCCATTCCTTTGAGATGGCCTTTTGCACTCACTTGTAAATAGACATATTCTGGATTTGACTTTATTTTTTCTTCGTTATGCCTCTGCTAGAATCATCCTCTGTGGAATTTCTGTCTTATAAAAAATCATGTTATGTCACAAACTATTGCTTTCTAAAATGATTTCATTTTAGTTAAAAAAGTAAGATAATTGAAAACTGTTCATAGAATTCACTGACATTATAAGGTTCTCAATCAGCCAGAAGCTGCTGGACATAAAGAAAATTGGTATGTCTATTTGAAGACTTGTTATAGCAATTGTTAAGAGACAGCACCTTGTCAATGGTGAGTTGCCCTCCAGCAGTGTGTGGTGTATGCTCCAAACTAGTGTACAATCTGTATATATAAAAAGCCAGGGGCTTTCACATCCGAAACAACCAAATGGACGACTGAACAGACTGAGTGGGGCGACAAGGCCAGCAAGGGGTTAGTGAGGGACAACAAAACGACTGAGCAGCAGGCTGCGTGGGGCAATCAGGCTGGCTGTTCTTATTTGTTCATTTGAATAGCTTTGGTAAAAAAAAATGTCTTAGAGAAAAAGAGGAGGTAGTAAACAAGTTTGAGAAATTGAATATAATGATATATTGAATAGAAAAGCTAGCATTTGTTAAGCCCTTAGGCTGCATGGGGTGACGGCGGGGAGGGGTGGGAGGGCAGTGAGGCGCGATCAAATGACCGAACAGCAGTCTGCATGGGGCAACCAGGCTGGCAAGGGAAGCAGTTAGGGGCAACCAGGCTAGCAGAGGGGGTCAGTTAGGGGTGACCAGGCCGGTAGGGGGGGCAGTTAAGGGCGATCAGGTCGGCAGGCAGAGGCGGTTAGGGGTGATCGGGCTGGCAGGCAGGTGAGCAGTTAGGAACCAGCGGTCCTGCATTGTGAGAGGGATGTCTGACTGCTGGTTTAGGCCCAATCCTGGGCATTGGGCCTAAACCAGCAGTCGAACATTGCCCGAGGGGTCCCGAATTGGAGAGGGTGCAGGCTGGGCTTAGGGGACCTGCCCCCCCATGTACAAATTTCATGCACCAGGCCTCTAGTCTATACTAATAAAAGGGTAATATGCTAATTAGACCAGGTCGACCCCCTGCCACCACCACTGGTCACCATCTGTGGGGTGATTGGTCAGGGCTGGGCCCCCCGCCTGGCTCTCTCAGTGCCTGGAGCCATCTGTGGGGCAATCGGCAGGGTAATCAGGACCCTGCTTGCACCTGCCTTGGCCCGCTCACCTGCTCCATCATCCTGCCACGGTCCTTCTTTCCTCGCGGCCTATCAGGGCTGGCAGCGCCTCCACTGCCACCTGCTGCCAGCGCCATATTGCCGATGGCCGTCATGTTCCACACCGCCCCCCTCATGGTCAGCGCACATCACAGTGAGCAGTTGAACTCCTGGTTGGACAGTTTGCATGTTAGGCTTTTATTATATAGGATTACTTAAAACTTTGCAACCTGTCAGTGAAGTGATAATTGTGTAAATACTATAGTTTTATTATAGAAAAAATATGGTATGCCTAAGATAAAAATAATTAGACTCTTTTTTTTAATATTTGCAACTATCATAATTTGGTGTGTGAGTGTTTGTGTGTGTGTGTGTGTGTGAGAGAGAGAGAGAGAGAGAGAGAGAGAGAGAGAGAGAAAGAGAGAGGAAATAGATGGGGAATTATTGCATACCTGCAGTATTAGTTATTTAAAAATTCATATGCTGTACTTAAATATAAGAATTCATCAGTTTATCATAATTAGTGATATAAAGTTCCAGTGTTTTGTTTTGTTTTCAGATATTAAAGTTCAAATATACTGACAGTCAGTGCTAGTCACATGGTCTATAGAAAAGCAATTTGTTTGAATTTAGTACATTATAGACAGCAGAATTTTTCATCTGTTCCATATGAACACAAGTTAATATTATCAGGAGAATCTAGGTTTACATAAATGGAAAATTTCTAATTTAGCTTACTGCCATAAATACATCATATCTTATTTAGCTCCATCCCCTTTTACTCAATCTCCTTTTGATACTAACTTTTCATATATTTACTGATTATTAAAACTTCTACCAAGGTATTTGTATTAAAAGATATGGGAGATATTGGCTTTCTTTTAAATAATAGGTCAAGAGATAAATCAACAGAAAAATTGAATTTTGAAATTTATATTTTACTGCTATTTATTTCCTCTGTGAGATATAGAATTGGATATATTAATGTATACTTAAGAGAGCTCTCTTAAGGCAATATTTATACATCTAATACATTTTGAAATTTAAATACCTTGTGGATCATTATAAACTAGACAGTTAGTTTGCTTCTTCTTTACACTAAATCAAAATTTATAGCAGCACAATTTACAATAGCTAAGATTTGGAAACAGCCTAAATGCTCATTAACAGATGAGTGGATTAAAAAACTGTGGTATATCTACATAATGGAATACTACACTACTGTAAAAAAAGAAGGAATTCTTACCATTTGCAACAGAATGGATGGAACTGGAGAACATTATGCTAAGTGAAATAAGCCAGTCAGAGAAAGATAAATACCACATGATCTCACTCATTTATGGATTATAAAGAACATTATAAACCGTTGAACAAAAATAGATAGAGGCAAAGAAGCATTGAACAGCCTGTCAAAATACAGCGGGAAGGCAGGGGAGGGTTGCGGGTGTAAGAGATCAACCAAAGGACTAGTATGCATGCATATAAGCACAAGCAATAAACGCAAGACATTGGGAGAGGGAGAAGCAAGTTTAGGAGGGTAGGGGAGGCTAGGAGGTCAACAGGGGAAAAAAAAAAGGAGACATATGTACTACTATTTGTAATACCTTAAACAAACAAACAAAAAAAAATCATAGAGGTGGGGATTGGGCATTCATTTTGCCCTCCCCTCCAAAATCCACAGGCTCTTGTTACAATTAATCCTAATCAAATATATATATACACACACACACACACACACACACACACACACACACAATTGGCAAAAATTTATTTAGGTTAAAAACTTTTTTTCATACAGTGCAAAATATAACTTGAGTATAGGTGTGAAGTTTGTTTGCCTTTGTATATGTACTTATATAATAAGGGATGCATACAGAAATTTAATTTAGCATGTTAAGAAAGGAAAGAAGAGAAATAAAATCTAGAGGAAATGTGCTATGGAGCAGCGCAAAATGGGTAGGGTACTGAATTAGGAAACCCTGGTCTAAATGACAGATGTGGGTTTCTGTTTCTGATACCATCAACTAATAACGTGGTTGATCAAGTATTATTAAGCATTTAAAATTACTCTCAGATTGAAGTGGGTAAGTTGACATAATGACTAGATCCTATAGGGACTTAAATAGTAATTGAATGGTGTAAAAACTCATGTGTTTGAATTCACTTGTGATGCACACACATTCAAGTTACACATGCACAGTAATAAATTATCACTTGGCCCCAGCAAGCAAAGATGTCAACTTCATGCATTGAAAATAGGGAAGTTCTACAGCTTTTTGGCAACTTTATTTTATCAAGTAAAATCATTTCTTTCGAAAATAGGGAAGTTCTACAGCTTTTTGGCAACTTTATCAAGTAAAATCATTTCTTTTTTTTTCTTCCTTGGGAAATTAATGCCTCTTCTGGGATATATCTTACCTTGAGGAGTTTATGATAAATACCCAGTGCATTTCTGTGTTGGAAGAACATGTGAAGGTGCTCACATGTTCTAAGATGCTGATGCCCTTAGTTAGCACCAGTTTGTAGCGATTTGAGAAGTTTCTGAAAAATTGACTTCCTTCCTTCATGAATTCTATGGTTTGATTCCACTTAGTTTTTGTTGCTTACAAAAATGAGAATTTTGAGGTGGATTTTTAAATAGAAAGATTGCTTGAGTTTGGCGTGTGCCAGCTGTTTCATAATGAAACCACAAAATAAAATCTAAAATCATTGAAATGTACCTGAACACAATGCAGTTTGGTGTGTGATGATAGGAAATTGTGTTACGTGGAGGAGGGCCATAGTTTGAGATTAAAACACAATACACATACTAATTTAAAAATAGAAATCTTGTTTAAAGCTGCCTATCAAAAGAGTCTAAGCAATTATGAATTTTTAGTGTAATATTTTATTACAAGTTACTCACCATTTTTGAAGATCTGCAACACTATGATTTGTAGAAATGTTCCCATTTTGCAGAAGAATTTAAGAATTGAAATGTCTTAAGTTTGTCTCAGACATTGAATGTTGTATTAACAAATTAAATTAAGAGGCAGTTTCTTGTAGAGCATTCTTTTCCAAACATTTTAAGCCTAGAATCTTTTTTAAATAAAATTTTGTGTACCCCCCCCCCCAAAAAAAATAAGCACTTTAGGTCCTAATGATCACAGCAAGAAGCATTTTCTTGCACTTATCTAAAATGATAATATTATGAATATACTCTGTTAACAAGAACCTAAATTCTTCTGGTCAGCAATCATGACTTTTTCAGGTGTGTTTTTTAATTTGCCATTGCTGCAAAATCTTTCAAATATTCAGATTTTCTATACTCTGAAGTACATCCTGATAAAGATTAGAGGTTGAATCCTTTTAGTTGAAGTAGTAAAAACTAGAAAAATTTATTTGGGAAACTAATATTTATTGGTATATGTCAGAGATTTGGCTGAACTGTGGACTCCTATAAGCTGGTCTCAAAGGCACAGGAGGAATGTCCAGGAAACCAGAAAGGTGCTTTGAGTCAGAAAGGCATGACATAATCTTGGACTAAGCTTTCCCCTCATTATTTCTCAGATGAATTTTAACTTTATTTAAAAACTCAAATAAGATATGAAAGTGATTTTAAACAATTATACATTTGTTGGGATAAAGCGGTGGAGAGGAGAGGGACTTTTTTTAGACTGAAGCCAAATACTATAGTGTAATACAGCACTCATGTGACTCCTCTTCATTTTATTTATTTCCCTTGGAAAAGAATACTTTCTGTCTATACGTTATCAACTAGTTTCGAAGCATAACATTTATTTTAACAAAGAATTATTTTATAGAGATAATTTTATCTGAAGTCTGTAGACTAGCACTAAAATAGTCAAGGTAATAGTATTTAATAAACAAATATTTTAATGGCCATAGAAATTCTGACATATCTATTAGAGGGGTTTCCTGAATGCCATGTTTATTTCCCAAACATCTGATATCTTACTAGAAAAAATTATGTAATTAAAGCTACTTTTTAAAAACCAAGTATAAAAGTATAGTACTATACAAAGGTCAACTCAAGATTAATCTTTGTCCTTAAATGAACAAAAATTTGTTACAACTATTTTTACATTTATTTCATTGTGATAAAGAAACACGGTAATAATTATAATAGAAAAGTTAAAAGTTACTCAGAGTGTGACAGGGGGCGGTGCCCCAACTCCCCAATCAGCCCTACCCTGAGCGTGACTGAGGGTGGCATCACAACCTCCCGATCTGCCCTGCTCTGCATGACAGGGCGCGGCACCCCAACTCCTTAATCAGCCCTGCTCTGAGCCTAACCAGGGGCTGCACCTAGGGATTGGGCCTGCCCTCTGCCACCCGGGAGCAGGCCTAAGCCAGCAGGTCGTTATCTCCCGAGGGGTCCCAGACTGCAAGAGGGCACAGGCCGGGCTGAGGGACCCCCCTCTACCCCCCGAGTGCACAAATTTTTGTGCACCGGGCCTCTAGTAGTATTTAATAAACAAATATTTTAATGGCCATAGAAATTCTGACATATCTATTAGAGGGGTTTCCTGAATGCCATGTTTATTTCCCAAACATCTGATATCTTACTAGAAAAAATTATGTAATTAAAGCTACTTTTTAAAAACCAAGTATAAAAGTATAGTACTATACAAAGGTCAACTCAAGATTAATCTTTGTCCTTAAATGAACAAAAATTTGTTACAACTATTTTTACATTTATTTCATTGTGATAAAGAAACACGGTAATAATTATAATAGAAAAGTTAAAAGTTACTCAGAATTTCATTAATTTAATATAACTCAGGATTATATTCTGATCTCTGTTTATAGTGTAATTCATATCCTGAAGACATGTATATTTAGTGCCAAAACCTCCGTATAAATAACAATTATCAGTAGAAGGAACTATGGAAATGCTCACATTTAGCCTCTTTGTTATAGGGTGAATTTTATGTCAATAATTGTTCAAAGATTTTCTTTCAATTCTTGGTGAAAAGATGCAATGGCAAGTTTAGAGAATTCTGAGTACTATGCCAAGTGCCTCGTAAGTATCACATTTTGTTTCTAAAATCCAGTTTGAATTCTGTATTGACACTGCCAGACAGCTTTAATGAAAATCATCTCCCAGGCAGCTGCATCCTCCACTTCACTTTTAGTCACAGCAGCCCTCTTGATTAACCCCTGCAGGAGCTGCCACAAGACTGAACCTAAATCTGCTCTCCAGAGTCACAGACGTGTGTAACACAAGGCCACTAGTTATCAAAATTCATGAGCGCAACGTGATAACCTTTCTTTTTAGCTTAATCACTTTCTGTGCTCAGAATAGCCATAGATGTTCACATAATATGCATTGCCTAAGAAGTTCAAGGATAAGGCTAGTAATTTGTAATTATTATAGGCAGTGTAGAAAAGCATGGAGAGTTAAAATGACAGAAGAAACCATAGCCACATAAGGTTTTCATTCTAATCTTTTGTATTTAATCGCATGCACTTACACTTTTGGTTTCCTGAAGGTTTTTTCTGTATAACTCAACAGGTGCTAGATCTGCAGCGTTCTTTCCAATTCTTACATAAAAGGGCACAGCATGGTGGTGAGGTTTTATTTAGAATAAATTTTACCATCAAAGAGTCTAAATGAACAGTCCTTATGCTGGCACTATTTTTTATGAGCATGCAAGGTTTTATTATGATACAGTTGTAAGTTGGTGCTTTGTTTGTTCCTTTTTATTTAACTTGCTATAAAGCCTTAGATTCTGATTAGTTATTCTTGACTTAAGGAAAAAAATTTCCTTCATGGGTGTGTGAGCATGAACCTGTGTATATGTGTGTATGCTCTGTGTGCACTCAGATCATGAGTAGACTGGGTCTTCAATGGCCCTAATAAGTTGGTGAGCAAAGGCATACCAGAAAGTGGCAAACATACAAGGCTCTACATGGGGAGCACACTATTAAGAGACCAAAGAAAACATTATTGTGCCAAGCCAGCTCAGCCAAGGGTTCCGCAAGCCTGAGGGAGGGTGGTGAAGGATGTAGAAGACAGACACAGAGAATAAGCTGGGTCTATCAGCCGTGGGCAAACTACGGCCCGCGGGCTGGATCCGGCCCATTTGAAATGAATAAAACTAAAAAAAAAAAAAGACCGTACCCTTTTATGTAATGACGTTTACTTTGAATTTATATTAGTTCACACAAACACTCCATCCATGCTTTTGTTCCGGCCCTCCGGTCCAGTTTAAGAACCCATTGTGGCCCGCGAGTCAAAAAGTTTGCCCACCCCTGGGTGGATCTTCCTGCGCCTGGCTGAGGCCACAGAGAGAGAGACCCAGAGGCAAGCTGAGCCTTTATTTTATAGCCAGAGGTAAACAAGGTAATGGTCACCATAGTTACAGTGTTCTTGTGAGTTTCACTTGTTTTGGCAGCACTTGCTGCACCTCCCACAGCCCATTAGCTGCCTAGGAAGGATCTAGGGAGAGTCATAAGGTCAAGCCTAATTTTGCTAAGAGGACGGTGCCCTCTAAGCTGGGACTTGTTTGTGGCTTTGCCAACAGGTCAGTCCGAGGCTTAACCCTATAGCCACACCCTACACATTATGGCTTGGAATGTGTAAGGAAGATATGTTGGAGAGGTAAGATTTGTGTATTGAAATAAAAATAAAAGTTGAAAGGCAAAGATGAGCACAAAAAACAAAGAAGCTGTGGTAGGAATTTATGTGGCATCACAACATGCCTGTAAGTAGCTCTATATAAGTCAGATATAATTGGAGGTCTTAAAAGGCTCTAGGTCAACTTGAAATACAGCATAGATAACTGATGCAAGAGAAAATTCTAGATTCTGGGTTCCCTAGGGTTTGGAATGGGTAGAAGTAAAATAATAATAGAAGTTGATGTTTATTAAATAACATTGCTGGGCTGGGTAATGTTTTAAGAGAAAGCAGCAAGGAAAATAAATTTTAAAGTGATTTGTGTTTGTGAAAAATGAGGGGAAGCTGAGCACTAACCAAAGCAGAGAGTGGGTAAAGCCATGCTTAGGCTACACATGTGAGAAGGGGACTGAGGGAAGGGAAAGAGTGTCAGAAGAATGGAGAGAGAAAGAGAGAGAGAGAGAGAGAGAGAGAGAGAGAGAGAGAGAAAGATGGGTGTGGTTCCTGGGACCTTCCAGCAAAACTGAGGCTGAAATCCATAGCAGTGGTACACATTGCTATGTGGTGGAACTCTCAGAATTTGAGCAGGGGAGGTAGAGTCCCCCAATCTAGATAGTCATCATAGGCAGAGTTGGTCATTAGATAAAATAACATTGTTGTATACAGTAACAATGTAGGGCTCAAATTGTACAATTTGGTGAGGAATGGGGTCTGCATTGGGAGAAAAAGAAGTATTTCAAGATCCAAACCATTTTAGTAGGTGAGTAGGTCAAGGGAAAGGGCCCTCCTGCCCTCTAACCTGATTTAAGCACTTTTTCTATCACTCCAGTGAGGCTGAGCTGTTTGGGAGGTGTGTGGGCTCTGGAGTGTGCGGACAGAGGAGCACTCACAAACCAGGTAGATACTGAAACATGAGAGGAGCATTGCAAATCTGGGACAAGCTCTAAGAGGGTGAGATAGATCAGTAATGTGAAACAATGCTTAGAATTATGGGAGATGAGGAAAAACACTATTTAGAGTCTAGGAGTTGATAATACTTAATACATAGTTTTAGTGCTATTAAAAGAGGAAAGACAAGGATGAAATTTTTGAAGAGCAAATGAATTCAAGAAGTGTAAATACCCCAATATAATCCTTGCTATCAAAATTAAGAAAAAGCAATACTAGTGTGTCTTTCAGGAAAAACAGAGTAAAGATAAAATGTCAGTAGAAAAAGAGGGCTATATGTTAATATAGTAAATCTTAAAATAAGATGAGTTGAATTACAAAGAGTAGAGAAACCCTGCTGGAACAAATAGCCCAGCTTGGCAGATGCTTTAAGAAAGCACTAATAAGTAATAGCAAGGATTCTGAATAAACAAGAGGAAGGTTAAATAAAAGTTTCACAAGCAATTTATTGAGCATCTAGTAGTACCAAAACCTGTCTAGATATGGAGATATAAAATGCTAGTCAAAGTGCTTGTAGGTACAGAGGGTTAAGGAATGCTAATAGAGTATGGTGTGGTGGAGGCACAGAGTGAAGTGAGGGTACAGTAGGGGGACATCTAATTCCACCTGCAATTGCAGAAGGAGGTCATGGCTAATTTCTGGAGGTATGGAGTTAAAATCTTCAGAGAGCCCTGGCCGGTTTGGCTCAGTGGATAGAACGTCGGCCTGCGGACTGAAGGGTCCCAGGTTCAATTCCAGTCAAGGGCATGTACCTTGGTTGCGGGCACATCCCCAGTGGGAGGTGTGTAGAAGGCAGCTGATTGATGTTTCTCTCTTATCGATGTTTCTAACTCTCTGTCCCTCTCCCTTCCTCTCTGTGAAAAATCAATAAAATATATATTTAAAAAAAAATCTTCAGAGAATTTCTCCCAAGTTCAGGGATATGGATAGTCAGCATATAATATCTATATTATACATAAAATCTATACGTTATCCTATATAATAAAAATGTAATATGCTAAGCATCTGACCAGTCAACCAACCAGTCGCTATGACATGCACTGACCACCAGGGGGCAGATGCTTCAACTGGTAGGTTAGCTTGCTGCTGGGATCCGGCTGATTGGGACTGGACTAGAGGGCTGGACACGTTCTGGAGTCCTCCTGTGGTTCCTCCCTGGCTGGCCGGCCCTGATGGCCCTGATTGGAACTGGGTGAGATGACCATGATCGACCCCAATTGCCGGCCAGACCAAGGGACCCCGCCAGTGCACGAATTTGTGCACCAGGCCTCTAGTGTTATAATGTTATGTATGGAAACTAGGTCCCCTTAAAAAATTGCCAGTGTTCCAAGGTTACCAAAAGGATTATCTGAGCAGTGGTGGAGCATCTACCCTGACTTTTGTCCTGAAAGGTAAACCTTTATTTTGGAGCTCTCTCACTGATTATGGTTTTTTTCTATAACATTAATCTTAGGGCTAATGGTATTTCCTCTAATACCTCACTATGAACTTACATGACCCTTCTATTCTATGCCTATAGTATACCAGGTCTAAGCTAAAATCCCTATAGAGGAATTTACAAAGGTATTAGTTGAGAATAAAAGGGAAACAAACTGAAAGTAGAGGTCAACTAAGACAGTTGGTTTTATTTATTTTTTATTAATTTTTTTTGGGGGGGTGACTGGTTAATAAAATCACACAAGTTTCAAATGTATAATGCAATAAATTATTATCTGCATACTGCGTCATGTGCTCATCATGGAAAGTAAGGTCTACTTCCATCCCCATTTCCCCCCTTTGTCCACTCCTACCTCCTCCATCCCCTTCCTTTTTCCTCTGCCTGTTACCATACTGTTGTCTGTGTCTGTGTCTCACACACACACACACACACATTAATCCCTTCAACCCGAGCTCCACTCTCCTATGACTGCTATCAATATATTCTATACTTCCATACTTCTGTTTCTATTTTGTTTGTTAAATTATTCTGTTCATTAGATTCCACACATAAGTGAGATCATATGGTAATTGTCTTTCTCTGACTGGCTTATTTCACTTAGCATAATACTCTTCAGATACATCTATGCTGTTGCAAAAGGTAAGACTTCTTTCTTTTTTATAGCTGAGTGGTATTTTATTGTGCAAAATGTACCACAGATTTTTTAATACACTCATCTATTGATGGGCACTTGGGCTGGTTCCATATTTAGCTATTATAAACAATGCTGCAATGAATATAGGGGTGTATATGTTCTTTTGAATTAGTGTTTCTGGTTTCTCCCGATTTATTCCTAGAAGTGGGGTCACTGAGTCAAAAGATAGTTCCATTTTTAACTCTTTGAGAAAACTCCATACTATTTTCCACAGTGCTTGTACGAGTCTGCATTCCCACCAACAGAGCACAAAGGTTCCTTTTCTCCACATACTGGTCAGCACTTGTTGTTTGTTGATTTGTTGGTGATAGCCATTCTGGCAGATCTGAGGTGATATTTCATTGTAGTTTTGTTTTTATATCTTATGATTAGTGACATTGAACATCTTTTCATATGTCTTTTGGATATCTTAATGTCTTCTTTGGTGAAGTATCTATTCAGATCTTTTACCCATTTTTAAATTTGGTTAGTTGCCTTCTTCTTGGTGATTAGTTATATAAATTCTTTATATATCTTGGAAATGAACCTCTTATTCATCGATGAATATGTTTTTCTATTCTGTGGGTTGCCTTTTCATTTTGTTAATGGTTTCTTTTGCTGTGAAAAAGTTTCTGGTTTGATGTAGTCCCAGATATTATCAACAAAAATATTGCTATGAGAGATGTCTGATATTTTACTGCCTATATTTTCTTCTAGGATTCTTCTGGATTTGTGACTTACATTTAAGTCTTTTATCCATTTTGAGTTAATTCTTATGTGTGGCGTAAGCTGGTGGTCTAGTTTTATTTTTTGGATGTACCTGTCCAATTTTGCTGACACCATCTATTGGAGAGACTGCCTTTACTCCATTTTATATTCTCGCCTCCTGTGTCACTATTAATTGACCATTTAGGCATGAGTTTATTTCTGGGATCTCTATTCTGTTCCATTGATCTATATGTCTGTTCTTATCCCAGTATCAGGAGGTTTTGATTGCAATGGCCTTTAATATAGTTTGATATCAGGTAGTGTAATACCTATGACTTTGTTCTTCTTTATCAAGATTGCTGAGTCTATTCAGTGTCTCTTGTGGTTCCATATTAATTTTTGGAATATTTATTCTAGATCTGTGAAATATGACATTGGTATTTTAATAGGAATTGCATTGAGTCTGTAGAGTGCGTTGGGTAGTATGAACATTTTAATGATGTTAATTCCTCTAATCCATGAACATGGTATATGCTTCTACTTATTTGTATCTTCCTTCCTTTCTTCAGTATTTTATAAATTTCTTAGTATAGGTCTTTTAGCTCCTTGGTTAAATTTATTCCCAGGTACCTTATTTTTTTTGCTGCAATGGGATTGTTTTCTTAATTTCTCTTTCTAAAAGCTTATTATTGGTGTATAAAAATGCTACAAATTTCTGAATATTAATTTTGTATACTGTTACTTTACAGAATTCATTTATTAGTTCTAGTAGTTTTTTTGGTGGAGTATTTAGGGTTTTCAATGTATAGTGTCATGTCATTTATGAATAATTACAGTTTTACTTCTCTTTCCAATTCACTTGCCCTTTATATCTTCTTCTTGTCTTATTGCTGTGGTTGGAACTTCCAGTGCAATGTTGAATATGAGTGGTGAAAGTGGATATCCCTATCTTTTTCCTAATCTTAGGGGAAACACTTAGTTTTTGCCCATTGAGTATGATTTTGACTGTGGGTTTGTCATATATGGCTTATTTTATGTTCATGTATGATCCCTCTATTCCTACTTTGCTGAAGGTTTTTACTAGTATATGCATATATGCATAACCCATGTCCACAAACAATAATGTGGTAGACCTGGGGGGGGGGAGGTGTGAGGAGGTGGAGGGGACCAAAGTGGTAGAAAAAGAGGACATATGTAATACTTTCAACAATAAAGATAATTTAAAAAAAAATAATGAGACAAGAATATAATTAGATACGTTTAAAACCATAGTAGGGAGGTAATTCTAGAATAAGAGTAATGACTTCTAAAATCTGCTCTAAAATCTGCTCTTCAATAACACTGAAGAAAACAATAGCAACAATTGTCAAAATCAACTTTTTCAGAAATCTAAAAAATAATCAAAGGCTTTCAAGAATTCAAAAAGCATTATTCAATAAGAATGACGGAATCTCAACAACCAGGCACAAATGATACAGGATACTACACTTCAGTGTTCTACAAATTGTTAGAACAAGTTCATTCAGACCTCTGGACCAAAGCTTTGCCAGCCCATTCTTAAACTAGGCGAGTTAGCATATATTGAGTATCAGCACTGGCAAGTAATACTAACCTTTTCCCTGACAGCAGACTTTCCCCTAATACCTAGTAGAAGACTGGGCACATAATTACCTTTTTCAGAACAAATGGATGAATGCATGTGTGAATGAATAAGTGAATGATGGTCCGCTCTAATCTTGTGTGAATATTATCTGGCTGGCTTATAATTTATGGAGAAAGTCAGCAAGATGTGTCTAAAACTTAACATCTTAGGACAGTTACTTAAAACCTTCAAATCTTAGCTTTTTCATGTATATATTGAAGTTGATAATAATGGCATGGTCAGCTTTGCACATGTGATGGGGGTTCGGAGGATGGGAGAGAGGTCAATAGGGGGAAAAGGAGACATATGTTCTACTATTTGTAATATTTTAAACAATAAAAAAAATCACAATATTATAGACAATGAGGTTTATCCAGAGCATAATTATTGCTAATTGATAATAATAGTGCTTTCAAAAATGGATAGATTGATGGTATTATTGTGAGATAATGTATGTTAAATGCCCAACAGTAACTGGCACAGAATAGATTTCGATAAATATTTGTTAAATGTATAAGTAAATGAATTTATGAACAGATGAATGAACAAATAAACATGTGAGATTCCATTTTGGGTAGGGATAGCTTATGAATATCAGGTCCTCTTTCTCATTAATTTACTGATGTATTGGCTTTTTGCATGTATTCTCTTACTAAGAATAGAACTCATCAAGGAATGAAGGAATGCCCTCAGGTGCTTTGGGGCTTGGAAGTCTGTTGGAGCTGAAAGTCAGGTTGGAAAAGGCAATACAAAGGATGAATAAGAAATGAGTTTGAATAGGAAAACAGGCAAGATATTACCTGCTTTGAAAGGCGGAAGGATTTAAAACAGCGTAGTGGGAATTGAAATAGAAATTCTTAAATATGTAAGCTTTATAAACAGAGGCGTGTCACACTCACACTATTATCATCTGATTCAAGTGTAACCAGTTGAACTTACTTAAAATAACATGATATTACAATTGTACTGCCCTTAATAGGCCTATAGGTGATCGGATTAATAACAAAAACTGGACTAGAGACATTCTAACAGTCACCACACTGTATTAGTTTCAATTTAATATTTTCTGAGTCATAAATGCACACCAAAAATGCTAATACATATAGTTTGTCTGTTCTAAATATTTCATAAGATCTCAAGAAGAAGGTGCATTTTTATTCTCATTTTAGAAGTGAATGCCTATATTAAAAACTTAATAGTAACAAAAAAACACAACTCAATAATAATCATAATTTAGGTATAGGGTTTACTGTGTGCCAGGCACTATTTGAAATATTTTTGATATCTTCACTCATATGCTCCTCACAACAACCCACTAAGATACTACTAGCATCCCCAGTTAACAATTAGGGAAACTGCGGGACAGAGAGACTAAATAACTTGTCCATATTTTCTCAGGCTAAGGCTAAAATTCAAACCCAGGCAAACACCAGAATTTTCCCCCCCACAAAATTCAGTATCTTGACTTAGAAAATTTGCATTATACTTTAAGGCATTATGTAATAGTATTTGATTTTTCATAGTGTTTTATAAAAATAGAGGACGTGATATTGTGATTGACACTGGAACAAAAAATATGAGGTAGAGAGGGAGGCTTATATTATAAAATGCTACTCTGCAGCTGACTATGCTTCTGCCTTCATACTCATGCTCACACCAGCATCATAAGCAATTGTTTACACAGGTGTGTGTGCACCCACTTTCATATTTGATGCAGTTTTCTACCTCAACTCCAGGCATTTCACTCAGAAAACAACATGAATAGAATGATTTGATGTCACAGGAGAGAAGGGTGTAAGAAAATGTAACTATTTCTGAATTGGGAAATATCGGTTGTGTGATATAGGACAGGTCATTAAGCTTGATTTGCCATTGTTTCTTTGTATCAAATATTGACACATCACACTACTGTATTATATACATTAAAGTTGCTAAGAGAGTAGACCTTAAATGTTCCAACCACAAAAGCTAAATGATAATTCTGTGATGTGATACAAGGGCTAGCTATCACTATGGTGGTGATCATATCTTCTATATATAAAAGGCTAATATGCAAAGTGTCCCCTCGGGAGATCGACAAAGAGACCGGGATTTCGATTGCTTGCTATGACGTGCACTGATCACCAGGGGGCAGCACAAAACGAAGGAAGGCCCCAGCCAGCAGCCAGCAGCAGGGGAAGGAAGGCCCTGGCCAGCAGCCGGAAGGCACTGATCGGCCCTGATCGCCGGCCAGGCCTAGGGACCCTACCTGCGCATGAATTTCGTGCACTGGGCCTCTAGTTACAATATATAAATGTATCAAATCAATATGTTGGACACCTTAAATTTACACAATCTGTCAAATTTATCTTGATAAAAATAGAAAAAATGCCTTAAAAGAAAAAAATAACACATCAGACTATGCCATAGCTTGGATTCCTCTCAGAACTAGAATATCATGGCTGCGAGGAATACTTTTTCTTCCCCTCCAAGGCCATGTTCCAGTTTAGTTGCCAACATCCACGTACCTCTATGACTCGTACTGTTACATGCTCTTGCCTGGACTGTGCTATGGCTTATCAGTCAGTGCAATGCTTTCTAAAATGCCATGTGGTAATTGAAAATAATTTTCTCTTAGAACGCCTAACACTCAGGCTTAAAATAGAGACTTTTAGAAGATTTCTGTACATTTTATAATAAGAATTTCTAGGAAATTCTCTTCATGTTTGTTTCTTTTCAAAAGTGTTGCAAATACTTGAACTTGAAGAAATTTAATCTCCTTTACACTGCATAAAACATATTGAAAATATGTTTGCTATATTTCTTACTATAAAATCTTTCCTCTGGAGTAAAGTGGATGCTATGATGATTTTTTTTCTTTTTAGAAAAACCACAGTAAGAACATATATTTCACATTTGCTTTCAGCAAAACATGGTTGGGAAAAATTGACTCATTAAAATATAGTGGACTAATTAACATGATTGTTCATATAATTCTATTGCTAAGTCAAATAGTCTGAAATTATATCTTTTAAACATAGGATAAGTAGAGAAATTTTGATTGGAAAATATTTTGTAAGTGGAAAATAATTGTAACTTGAAGTTGGTAAAGTCTATTTTTTTTTGAGTGCCCATACTGCATTTCTAATTTTAAATATATTTAAACTTATGACTAACTCACATTTTGATTTTTAAAGGCAAACTTTTACATTGAGAATGCAAATTTATGTATTTTAATTCTTATTTTAGCATAACACAAATTTGGTAGAGAATTTTTTCATCTTGGCAAAAAATAAAGGACATTTATCTCCCTTAGTATTTAATTATTTTGAGGCAGAAAGTTCAGTATAAAAAATAGTTACCTGAGAAAACCAGAAACAAAGCCCTGATCTTAGTGAAATTAACAGATTTGCTATTATTTTTGCATGATTTTTTTTCTGTTGGAAACAGTACATGAGCTCATAACTATGTCACTATAACCATTTTTAACCTTCTTTTTTACTAGATGTAAGAATATTGAGTCAGCACCACTGATCTTAATGAGTGTTAAATTCCAGTAAGGGAAAGCAACTGATTTAAACATAATAATAATGCTGCTATGATAAAAGACCACAAGAGAGGATGTGGTCTTTTCTAACTGAAGAAAAAGTGCTTAGGAGCACACATAGAGGTGGTAACACTTAGCCCATTTTGACTGATGAGTAGTTTGGATCTGCCAGACTGGGTCAGAAATGGGGGTGGGGGAGACAGAAGACTCTTCCATGGAAAGAACATAATGTGATGAAAAGACATGGAGACCTGAAGCAGCGCGGATAGTTAGGAATAGGATTGAGAGTTGGAGATATCTATATTTGTTGGGCAGTATGGTAGAATGGGAGTAGTGGTAAAATAACAGGACTAAAGATAGTTCAAATAATGGTCACCCATCATTGGATACTCTACTGTTTTGAATATTTTAAAAGGTTTTAAGCAAAAAAATAACTGATCACATCCCTATTTTAGAAGGTTACTGCAGTAATACTGGGAAGAGTAGATTGAAATCTTAACTTGAAGATAAGAAGCACAAGATAGTAAATTTTGAAATCAATTAAATGTGGGTGACTAGGAGGTGGTACCTACTGGAAATATCTAAATTTCTGGGTGACTGAATAGATGTATGTTTATTGAATTGATGAACAAAAGAGGCAGCATCATTTTGGATGAAAAATAACTTTATTGATTTCCATCATATTGAACTTGAGGTACTTATATGTTACCAGAGATGCAAGCATTGGATAACAACATGAAAGTCATTGCTTTATAACTGATAGAGCCATAGGTATGCAATAAGTCAGGAAGAGTGTACAGAATGAAAATAGGAAGGTAACTAATACTTAAACCCATTTTTAAGAATTTATCTAAATTTTTTTATACTTCTGGAGTATTTTAATATTCTTACTTAAATAAGCCCAATTTATAATATAGGATTGAAATGTTCAGAGTGTCAAAGTATACATGATGTACTGTTCATTTTACAATATGTAAGACATATGTCAGGTGACTGACCATATGGTAACTGGTATACAAATGGTCATCAACTATTCAGAAAGAAGACAATAGCTTGAACGTAAAAACAGAAATCAGGCTATTGAGGTAAAGCTAAATTGAACACTCATATTCATCTAAATAGTGTACATACATAATTTTTAAATATGAGTTTCCATTTTAAAAATCAAATAAACAAAACTACTTAAAATTATATTTTCCAGATGACATAATTAACATGACACTTTCTTCTGGAAAAAAAATAATAATTTTCTATTTTTAAAGTACTGTGACCAGTAGCTATCATCACACCCCCATGAGAGAGGTAATGCATATATAATTTCTATTTTATAGAACAGAAACTAAAATATGAATAGTTAACTGATTTGTTCAAGATCACACCTTCAATGAATGACAAATGTAGGAATCTTAACTCATAACCTCTGAGTTTTCTAAAAAATCACTCTGGGCCCCCTTTATATTCTTATTAGGAAACAGATTACAAATGTTTATCCTATATAATAAAAAGCTAATATGCAAATTGACCAAACAACAGAACAACCGGTTGCTCTGACGCACACTGCCAACCAGGGGGCAGACGCTCAACACAGGAGCTTCCCCCTGGTGGTTAGTGTGCTCCCACAGGGGGAGCGCCACTCAGCAAGAATCCCTGAGCCCGGTTCACGGCTGGCGAGCCCAGTGGCAGTGGCTGGAGCCTCTCCCACCTCCGCAGCAGGGCTAAGGATGTCTGACTGCTGGCTTAGCCATCCTATCTAATAAAAGAGAAAGATGCAAATTGACTGTGGCACTGAACGCTTCCCATTGGCTAATCAGGGAGATATGCAAATTAACTGCCAACCAAGATGGCGGCCGGCAGCCAGGCACCTGAAGCGAACAGGAGGCTTGCTTGCTCCAGTGACGGAGGAAGCCAAGGTTCCCCGCCTGCTGCTGCCGGCTTCTGAGCTACAACTCTAAGAAACATTGTTGCAAATATAGAAGGTAAACATTCCCCAGAAACCTGCTTTCAGCCAGCCGGGCTTCAGCCAGCAGGATCGCAACAGTGTTA
>NW_005368305.1:2430126-2440767 GCF_000412655.1 Myotis brandtii | reverse complement strand
GTGCTTTTCCGAATTAATGAGAGAAAATGTTGATTCTCCTGCTGCCCACGAAGGTGGAAAGTGAAGTGGGGAGACATGTGGGGAGTGAGCGAGGTTCCCTGTCTGGGGGTTCCAAATCTGCTGTTGGTTTCTTTCACCACTGACTAGAGATATACAGGGTGTCCCCCCAAAATGTATACACACTTTGAATACCTACTAATTCCAATGGTTTTAAGCATAAGAAAGAAACAACAATGGAGCTGTTATCTGTTAAAAGTGTGGGCACAAACAGGTAGTTGGACATTCCTTGAGGGGTCTCAGATTGGAGAGGGTGAAGGCCAGACTGAGGGGCCCCTTTCCTCCCTCCCTACCCCAGTGCACGAATTTTGTGCACCGGGCTACTAGTTATTAATAATTAGCCATTATTAATAACAGTTATTGCTATTTTAAAGTTTTAATATAGCAGCATATGCATGAATCTTGGTTGATTTGATAAAATACATATAAATACATAAGTACAGAATTAGTTAATCTGAGTATAAATTTTTGTATTGGCCCTCTAGATCAGCTCTCTTCCTTTCTCCACCTCTCTTTCTACCCAAGGAAACTGATCTATATATCTAACATCAATGGGTTTCCATGCCCTTTGACTTCCAATTGGGTTAGGCCAATCTAAGGCACTGAAACAATATTAAAGAATAGTAGGATAGAAATATGAGATCAGTAGTTCTCTCTTATCCTCATCCTCTGCAATTATCTTAGGCTGGTGTGTTTTGTGACTGCTTACTCTGAGTGGCCTTTTCTACACAATTCTCAATCCTTTGCCATTTCAGCCACTTCTCCCTGCCTTCATCCACATAGGAATAGCGGTGGTAACAGTTTCAGATTTATACTCTAGTCCTTGTGCTTCCTCCACACCCTTTCTGTGTCTTTGCAATTACTAGTAGTTGCTTTACAAATAAACCCTCCTCAGATGATTCTAATTTGAATGTGGCATCTGTTTGCTGTTAGTGCCATGGATAATCTCTAAATCAAGAATGTCTTTTATCATTATTAATTACATTTTTGAGAGAAGAGGTGTTCTTGAAATTATCTATTAACAAATATGAAACACCATTCTAAAGAATCCTTAAATAATTCCTTGGTAGAATGAGGAAATATATAAATAAATAAAACATGCATATTTAATTATTTAAGTAAATATGAATTTATTTATTTTTAATGAATATTTAAATGACCTTACTTTAAAAATTCCAAATAGTATAAACTCATCTCCCCTAAAAATAACATTATATGTATAATATATCACCATATTGTTTTTTTAGGCTATTGCCTTTCTAAGTCTTTAATGTTTTCCAGGTACTGGTATCATTTGGATCAGGATTAGGAAAACAAATGACTGCTATAAAAGGCTCAAGTTTATGTTTGAAGTTCATCTATCTATAAACAGGATTATAAAGCAAGATTAAAATGAATAAATTCTTAATTTGTCAAAAATATCTAAGTGATGGCAGCTTGGTCACAAGAACAGTTTAGTGACAATGAGTTTGAGTCAAACAGACCTAAACTAGAACCCAAGTTTCAATACTTAGTAATCAGGTGAACTCAGGTAAGTCATTTAACCATTTCCTTGTTTATAAGAAGACAGATAATAGGACTTATCTTGCAGTGTTGTTGGGAAGATTAAATAAAAATGAAAGGAGTGGCAGTGCAATGTATTGGAAAGAGCATAAATTTTGGAGTCACAACAATTCATGTCAAATTGTTGTCTGTGTCACTTACTAGCTATGTTCCCTTGGGCAACTTAGTTTCTTAACTTCTCAAAGCCTTAGTTTATCTGTTTGTTAAAAAAAAGTGGGGAAATACCTAGTTTATAGACTCATTGTAAGGATTAAACAGACTTATGTATGATACAGTGGGATCTGAACTCAGGCTCCAAGACTCCAGAATACGAGGAACTTATGTATACAAAGCCTTTGTATTTTTTTTTTAAGTTCCAAGAAGGCGGAATCTCATATTGGTTAAGCTCGTGGCCTCTGAGGTCAACTTGCCTAATATGAGTCCTGTATCCATCATTTACTGCCAAAGTGACATGTCCTTAAGCAACTTATATCATTAATTAATGCTTGAAAAATGTTTATAGTGGGAAAATCTTGTGTAGTTATGTTTATTAAATTGATATCAAATTAATTGATTTATTGTATCTATATGAGATTATAGATGTTTACTGAAACTATCATGGTGAACATTTCACAATAAATGTATATTAAGCCATCATGCTATATACCTTGAGCTTAAAAAAAAGAAAGATGTTTATAATAACTGGACCTCACTCTTTAAATTATTGTGAAAATTAAATGACATGATGTCTATAAGGCATTTGCTACAGTGCCTGGTATATTTAGTTTTCAATCAATGTAATATATGTATAGTGAATAAAAATTATATTCAGAAAATTGAGTAAATAACAAGGAACAATATTTATCTCAACTCCAAAGAATGTTATCTTTCTGCAATATCATCTTTCTCCCAAGTAAGTAGAATATATAGAAAAACATACATAATTATGCTTAATTAACTGTGAACTTAGAGCTAGTATAAATATTGTATTTAAACAACATATTTGGGAAAATATAAAGAGACCCCAAAACAATAACCATTTCAAATCTAATATTGTGTAAATGCACACACACACACAGCACAGCTAAATTTAGCTTTGTTCATATTTAGATTCCATAAAGAATAAAACATTTTTCAATTCCCAGTAGAACATTTCTATTTATCCTTTTGAAAATATTAGCATTCTTCAGAGCTTTCTTTTGTGGGAGACACAAATGGGTGGTGTCCCTGATGTCTCTGTGGCCAGCTTCTGGCTCTGTGTGAGATGGTTTTCACAGCAGAATAAGATAATTCAGGTTCTCGGATACATGTCTTACCTTACAATGTTCCTTTTACATGTGATATATTGAGAAGTTAAAAGTGGCTGATTATTAAATAAATCTTTAAGAGTTATAAAGTTCAGAGAATCCTCACTTAGGAGATATTTATACTTAAAGCAAGTGATAATAAAATTATGAATATACTCCTTCCAGAGGTGTTTTCACTTACTGTTTGCCTCTCTCCTTTCCCTCAGCCCTATGAGTAGCTGCTCCTTAGCATCCTGAGTAACCAATCTTCAGTAAGCGTTTCGATAATTTCAGTCAATCTGCTTTCATTTCTGTGGTCTCTTCAGTATAGGGCTCCACCTCATTTTGCTCCTGGAGTTACTTCCTAGTTAGTCTATATGATTTTTAAAGAATTTTTAAAAAGTCACCTCTTTCTATTTGTCAAAAGATATGGTTTGACTCAATTTCATTGTTAATTAAAATACATAAATTGCCGAATGAATTTCTAGGTCATGATTCTGGTTTTAACTGTGATTTCATGATTTATATGGATGGAGCTATTTGCTATATTCTACACATAGACTTCTCCCAGGATTTAATAAATATCAAGTCTCTAAGGGCAGAAATGTTGTAAGAGCCTGATAATCAGACCCTGAATTAGTTGTATTATTAAGAGAAATAATGCTACAGTTTAATGAGAAAGATAAATAACTTAATGTAAAAATTGATGTTTGATTGTAAACGGTTTGGAGAGAAATACTTGACAAAAATAGTGCCTTTGCTTTATAATTTTTAACTTAATATTTTCAAATATGACCTATAGCTAACTTAGCCTCCTATGAATACTGAATAACACTACACATGGACAGTCATAAAATAACACTTTATGTATTTTAATTAACAACAATCTTACATTTTTTATTCCCCCCAGAAAGCTTCAGAGCAATTGAAGAGATACTTATCCAGAGGCTAGCTCCCCCATAAATATCCAACCAATTGCCCTATCAAGTTAAAACAGCTAACGTTGAAGATATAATTGTGTTAACACTTTTGGTCTTAATAATAAAAACTTGGAAAATGTCATTTAGTTTATTTGACTTTTATGGATATATTGTGTCCAACATTAAATATCATAAGCATTGGCCTTTTATAGAGTTAGAAAAGGCCTGTACATGGATGGCAGCAGTAATTAAATAAGGCTTTAACATTTGAAGCCAACAGACTGTATCAATCTCCAGTGCTGTCCCCTTGAGTAAAATTGGTTATATAGCAATAGGTTAATGGTGACTGCTTATATCCCACAAGTTCTTTTCAATGTGGAACTTTCCAAAATCTTGCAAAAGGAAAATTCAGTTATAACGAAGTTGAAGAAAATGCTAAAGGACAAAAAAAGTGGTATAGATATCTGAATGAAGTAATGTGTCTAATGGAAATGCAACCAATTATATCTAACAGGAATTTTATAATTTTGTGAAGCTAATATTGACATGCTGTATATACCTAGGTATGAATATAATAAAATATACCCCCTGATGGTGCCTAGCACTCTACCTATAAGATATGAAGCACTCTGAAGTTACCTTAATCTTAATACTTATCATATTGCAAGAATACTTCTCATGGTACTCTCTAACATGGGCTAGACCAGTGGTCGGCAAACTCATTAGTCAACAGAGCCAAATATCAACAGTACAACGATTGAAATTTCTTTTGAGAGCCAAATTTTTTAAACTTAAACTATATAGGTAGGCACATTGTTATTAACTTAATTAGGGTACTCCTATGGCTTAGGAAGAGCCACACTCAAGGGGCCAAAGAGCCCCATGTGGCTCGTGAGCCGCAGTTTGCCGACCACGGGGCTAGACTATGAGTTTCTTTTTTTTTTAAGATATAGACCTATGAATCAGGAGGTCACAGTTCTATTCCCTTGTCAGGGCACATGCCCAAGGTTGCGGGCTTGATCCCCAGTGTGGGGTGTGCAGGAGGCAGCTGATCAATTACTTTCTCTCATCAGTGATGTTTCTATTGTTCTCTCCTTCTATCTTCCTCTCTAAAATCAATACAAATATATTTTTTTAAAAAAGAATTATTTCTAGTTTTCATGTGTAATGGAACTAGAGACCAATAACCCACTGATTGTTCTTCATAATTCCTTGTATATAGCATATCAAATAAACTTTATGTCCAAAAATCACTGCCAAGACCGATATTAAGTAGCTTTTCCCCTATGATTTCTTTTTTTTTGTTATTGTTTAAAGTATTTCAAATAGTAGTACATATATCTCTTTTTTTCCCCCATTGACCTTCCCCCAGCCTCCCCTACCCCCTGTCGCATGCCCTCATCCCCCCGACCACCCCAGTGTCTTGTTTCCATTGGTTATGCTTATATGCATGCATACAAGTCCTTCGGTTGATCTCTTTCCCCCTCTCCCCAACACTCCCCAGCCTTCCCACTGTAATTTGACAGTCTGTTCGATGCTTTACTGCCTCTGTATCTAACTTTTTGTTCATCAGGTTATACTGTTCTTTATTTTCCATAAATGAGTGAGATCATGAGGTATTTTTCTTTCATTGCCTGGCTTATTTCACTTAGCATAACACTCTCCAGTTCCATCCATGCTGCTGCAAATGGTAAGAATTCCTTCTTTTTTATAGCAGTGTAGTATTCCATTGTGGAGATGTACCATAGTTTTGTAATCCACTCATCTGCTGATGGACATTTAGGCTGTTTCCAAATCTTAGTTATGGTAAATTGTGCTGCTATGAACATTGGGGTGCATATATCCTTTCTGATTGGTGTTTCTAGTTTCTTGGGATATATTCCTAGAAGTGGGATTACTGGGTCAAATGGGAGTTCCATTTTTAGTTTTTTGAGGGAACTCTTTACTATTCTCCACAGTGGCTGCACCAGTCTGCATTCCCACCAGCAGTGCACAAGGGCTCCTTTTTCTCCGCATCCTCTCCAGCACTTGTCGTTTGTTGATTTGTTGATGATTGACTATGAGTTTCTTAAGCAGAAAATCTTTTTTTTTTAAACTAACAATGACATCTTATCTTTACATAGCACCTGCTATGTTCTAGGCACTATCCTAGGTGCTTTGCATATGTTGATTCAAAATCCTCATGATGTTTTACTGATGATGCGGGAACTGAATTCCAAGGATTATCCTAAAGGCACACAGCTGATCCAGTGTTAGAATCCAGCTAGTACAGCCCTGACATGTGTTCTTAACCATGGAAAAATGCATTGCCTATTTCTCAGCAGTTCACTTAATGTTGAACTTAGATAAATAACAGTATTTCTTGATTATAGTTTACAGAATTTTTTTTCTGAATCTGGAGGAATAATTTTGGAGCTATGACATGAAGAAATCTCTCTTTTCCTCTCTTTATTTTATAGAAGGAGAAGGTATTAATTTCTTCTTCTCTTAAAGTTATAGATTTCCTCTATATGCTTATAAAAATCTTATTCTTGACTGGCAGTTTGTAGAATTGGTTTGGTTTATATTGTCAAGATTATTATACTAGTAATACCGTAATTTGTTTTTTAATGAT
Source organism: Myotis brandtii (assembly GCF_000412655.1). Classification (NCBI taxonomy): domain Eukaryota; kingdom Metazoa; phylum Chordata; class Mammalia; order Chiroptera; family Vespertilionidae; genus Myotis; species Myotis brandtii. The sequence goes on along the minus strand of NW_005368305.1, from coordinate 2,434,348 downwards.
TATCATTCAACTGTGATTACCTTCTATGTGCCTGGAAAAAAAGGTTTCAAAATGCACAAGAAAGCACATTCTTTAAAGGAATTTAATGAAAATATATTTGTAAAACAAGAATGTCTGGTATCATATTATGAACTTTGTTGTTGGACCAGATAGTCACATTTAAATTAGATAAAATTTTATCACTGATAGTCTATATGAAATCTCAAGTCAAGTTTCTATGTATATAGTGGCATAAAGTATATTTTCCCATTATAGTAAACAAGCTATGATGTGTTATGCTATCACCCCTTTCTTCTGTTAAAGTATTTCAGCTGTACCTGATTTAATCCATTGCATTTGTATTCTCTATTAAAATATTTAACATACGTGAAGCTCTTAAGGCACAATAATTTAAAGTTTGGTTTGACTGAATAATTTTTTAAATCTCTACTTGCTCAGGACTTTACACATATTAAGAGAAATCTGTTTACTATTCAATGATTTTTGTTTAGTTTAGTCTGGCTTAGTTTTCTCAACAAGGGCAGAATTGAAGTTCCTAATTCCTTCTGGGACTAGCAACATTATGCTAAATTATTTTCATGTTTTTTATTTTTTATTATTTAATATGAGAATTTTGAAATTATAACATTTCCAGTATACAATGTGTTATGAAGTGAAATGTATCCAATGAAATGTATTCAAAACCTTCTTCTAACATAGTTTCCTGTGAAATATGCATAACCTTTTAAAATAATAAAACAGAATTTCAATGAATAATTGTTTAGTGCCTACAATGTGACAGGTATTGCTCAGGCACTTTTACCCACAATAGCTTACTGTTTCATATATTTAACATTTTTATAATTCCAATTTTTCTTCAGATCAGAAAAGTACTTTGTAAGCCCTACCTGTACTCAGCAACTGTGGCATTTATGTTGTCACAGGCCCTGTGACCTCCATGTGCAGGTCCAGACAGGATGCATGCGTCCTCTTTTCCTACTGGGGGCAGTATAATATAATACCAACGAGGACAGATTCTGAAATTGGCTAGCCTTGGTTCAAAATCTGCTCCAGCTTTGTTACTTACCAGCTAAATGATTTACCCTATCTGCCTTAATTTCTGCACTGATAAAATAAGGATAAGACAGTGTATTAGTCTGTTAGGGCTGCTATAAGAAAGTACCACAGATGGGGTGGTTAAACAACAGAAATTTATCTCCTCATCGTTCTGGAGGTTACATGTCCAAGATCAAGGTGCTGTCAGAGTTGGTTTCTGCTGGATGGCCCTCCCTTCCTGAGTTGCAGGTGGCCACCTTCTTGCTGTGTCCTCACATGGCCTTCCCTCTGGCCCATATGTGGAGGGAGAAAAATCTCTGGTGTCTCTTCTTATAAGGGTACCAGGCCTATGAGGAAAGCCTCATCTTATGACCTGACTTAATCTTTATTACCTCCTTACAACTGGCAGTTTGTAGAATTGGTTTGTTGTATATTGTAAAGGTTATTATAATACCATAACTTGCTTTTTTTGTTGTTGTTGTCAATCTTCACCCAAGGATATTTTCCCATTTATTTTTAGAGAGAGTAGAAGAGAGAGGGAGAGACAGAGAGAAACATCAATGTGAGAGAGGCACATCGATGGGTTGCCTCCTGCAGGCACCCCAACCTGGGCTGGGTAACCTGCTACCAAGGTACATGCCCTTGACCAGAATCAAACCCGGGATCCTTCAGTCAGCTGGCCAATGCTCTGAGCCAAACTAGCTAAGGCACCATCACTTGCTTTTTACTGCTTATCATTCAACTATAATAACCTTTTATGTGCCTGGAAGAAAAGTGTTCAAAATGCATGAGAAATTCTTTAAAGGAATTTTATGAAAAATCTATTTATAAAACAAGAATGTCTGGTATCTGCAAATATAGTCACAACAGAAGTTAGGGAGATATATATATATATATATATCACAATTCCGTCCGGAATAGTATCTAATTCTTAGGGCTCACCTGAGGTTTAAGGAAGCTAATCATGTAAAACACTTGGTATGATGTAAGCAGTCAATACATTTTAGATAGCGTTGTCTTTATTACAGCTGTTAGTTGTGATTGTCCAGGTAAACAATAAATCAAATTCTTATGTTGCTCCAGGCTGCTCGAACAATATTCCCCTGCACTCTGCAAAGTCAGCTTTTTGGCTCCCTTTTTTGCTTATGTGACTTCCTCACTATCCTATAAATAGCACTGTCTTCACTTCTTCCTGTGTTGGGTTTTTAATTTTTTTCTCACATTGTTCTTTTTCTATTGACAGATAACAAACCTGGGCTTACTAAGTAAGGAAACTTTATTTGAAGATTTTTGCAAGAATGGGAAAAGGACGATCATAATAAGCTGAGGGAGCTGTTGCAGTGGAACTCTCTGACCGTGAGCTCTGCAAGGGTCTCAGGTGGGAAGGGGCTGTTCTTGGACAGGGACAGTAAACAAAATTAGAAAGATCTGGCTGTGGGTCAGTGGATGGCATGATCAGAGAGTGGGTTAGGGAATATCTTTCCTTGCAGTCAGCTGATTCTCAGGCGGGTCTCTTAAAGAGGGGTTTTATGCCAGCTCAGAGTAAGGGGAAGTCAAAGTTCAAGAATCTGGCGGAAGGAAAGAAACACTAATGTTTGCTCAAGTCAAGTTAATGGGTATTATTCAAGATTGGTCAATAGAACAAGTTCTGTTGCTCTTTTATGAGGCAAAAAATGAGAATTTGGCGAGTCTGTGTCTGGCCTTGTCTTAGGTGAGTAGGACAGTATCTGTGACTATTACCTAAGTCATATGGGGAGGGCGATTCTTTCAAGTACTAGTAAGCTGTCTCCCAGAAAACAAGAGGGTGGTGATTTTCTTAACAGTTGCAATAATAGGCAGGTAAAATTTATATGGCCACGAGAAGAATTTCTACCTCTCTTTTCTACCCATAAGAACCTTTTCTCCCATTAAAAGGTTCACCTCCTCCATTAGGCCTCCCCAAAATGAAAAACAACAACAAAAGTCCAGCTATTTCAGTTTTTATAATCCAAGCTCCAGGTTACTGTATGGACAGTTAAAATTATGACTTGCCAATTTTTTTTTCTTTCATGAATTCTTAACTAGATTGTAAGCTTCTTGGGAAAGCTTTTGAGTTCTATATCTTCATGCCCCTCACTTGGTGGGAGCACATAATGGTTTTCAGTAGGACCTGGTAAATGACCATACTTCCCAAGTTCACTATTCTTTTTTTTCTTTCTTTCTTTTTTTTTTTTTTATAACTTCTTTTTTTTAAAAAAATATATTTTTTATTGATTTTTTACAGAGAGGAAGGGATAGGGATAGAGAGTTAGAAACATCAATGAGAGAGAAACATCGATCAGCTACCTCCTGCACACCCCCTATTGGGGATGTGCCCACAACGAAGGTACATGCCTTTGACCGGAATCAAACCCAGGACCCTTCAGTCTGCAGTACCACGCTCTATCCACTGAGCCAAACCAGCTAGGGCTCACTATTCTTTTCCCATCAGCATGTGAGTTCTAGAATCAGAATGCCCAGGTGTGAAAACCCACTCCAAAACTTCCTAGCGAAGTGGTTCTGAATAAGTTAGTTAACCTGTTGGGGCTAGCTAAAATTTCCTCATCCATAAAATAGGAAAAAGTAATGGTATATGCATTAAAGTATTTAGAATATTATCTGTAACATTATAAGGGCTCAATAGTTTTAGCCACTATTATTATTATTATTATTAACTAGCTCTTAGAATGTTGTAAAGACTGAATTGGAAAACAGAATAATGTGACTTTCCTACCACAGGATGATGCATAGGTTGGTGTCTTTGTATTGTATACTTTTTTTTAAAGACTCTATTGTGTAAGACAAGCGGATTAGTCCTACTAACAGTGAAAAATCTGCTTTTTTTTGAAGTTATGGATATTCTCATTGTCTCTTTTCTGTAATTTATCATATAATACCACAATATTATATAATATGATAAACCCTGATATAATCATTACCATGATTACTGAGAGCAGACCACAGATCTGATCCTTTGGGTCCTCAAGCTGCTTGTCCAGTTTTCAGAGATTCACCTGGGCATTTATCTACTTGAGAACTGATCCCTGACCTTCTTTGCTTCTCTGCACTCTGTCACAAAAACAGGTGATGAATTTCATTAGATTCATTTCATTTCATTGGTTTCGTAAGAAGTATCACCATGTGTACTTCATTCTGATATACTTTATAC
>NW_005368305.1:2420931-2429035 GCF_000412655.1 Myotis brandtii | reverse complement strand
TATATATTTTAAAAATAACATAGGGCAGAGAATAAATGAACAACAAAGGCTGCTCTTATACCTCATGACTTGAAAAAGTAAAAAGGACAAAGAAAAAAATGTAACATAAAAACAAACAAACACACCAAAAAGACACTCAGCAAAAGATAATTCTAATTTTAAATTACTTAAAATTTTTCCTATTCAGTTTTTTTAAAGATTTTTTTATTGATTTTTAGAGAGAGAAGAAGGAGAGGGAGGTAAATAGAGAGAAACATCTATGTGAGAGCGAAACATCAGTAGCTGCCTCCTGCATGCCCCCCACTGGAGATTAAGCCCCCCAACTGGAGTGTGTGCCCCTGACCCAGGAATTGAACTTACAACATTGCAGTGCATAGGATGATGCCCAAGCAACTGAGCCACACCAACCAAGACTTCTGTTTTCTTTTAACAGTCCTTTTTCAAAAATTGTTTTTCGCCCTAACCGGTTTGGCTCAGTGAATAGAGCATCGGCCTGCAGACTGAAAGGTCCCAGGTTTGATTCCGGTCAAGGGCATGTACCTTGGTTGCGGGCACATCCCCAGTAGGGGGTGTGCAGGAGGCAGCTGATCGATGTTTCTCTCTCTCTCATCAATGTTTCTAACTCTCTATCCTTCTCCCTTCGTCCCTGTAAAAAAATCAATAAAATATATTTTAAAAAATGGTTTTCCATTAAAAGCAAATCAGCATGAGTTTTCTACTAAAGGTTATTTTTTAATTTCAAATGAACAGAAATAGCAAGAGAATGCAGGTTTAGTACCATTTTTTATAATTTTCTGGTCATTTCCAGAAGAATGTCCCCAAATATTTCCACCAAAATCTTATCTATCAAGCTTGCTGTATATAGACTATCTATTAAAAAAAGACCTAAAAGTTAATATCGATACTTCACATTTAAATAGTCCCTTATCATTCCAAATATGTTTTTGTATATGGTATTATTGATTTCTAGCATTAATCCTTTGATATCAGCAGACTAGGTTTATTATTCCTATTTACAGACTCAGAGAGATATACTGTTGGATTCCTAATAATTTACATAGTGCAAGAGCTGAATAAATATTCAGAGATTAATACATAAAAGAATATAGGTTCACATGTTCTTTTCTTTTTTTTTCTTTTTTTTAATTTTTTTTACATATATTGTATTGATTTTTTACAGAGAGGAAGGTAGAGGGATAGAGAGTTAGAAACATTGATGAGCAAGAAACCTCGATCAGCTGCCTCCTGCACACCCCCTACTGGGGATGTGCCCACAGCCAAGGTACATGCCCTTGACCGGAATCGAACCTGGGACCCTTCAGTCCACAGGCCGACGTTCTATTCACTGAGCCAAACCGGTTAGGGCTCACATGTTATTTTCATTGAAAACTGGTGAAAGTACTTATATATTAATTTCTTTCCCCCTCCCCCCTCCCAACCCTTTAGATCCATTAGATGGCATCTCTTATTTTACAGATGAAGTACATATACAGACACATTACTAGTTAATGGTAAGCTCAATCAATAAGTAAACTCTCTAGACTCCCTAACAATACTTGAAAGACCATTTTTTAAATGCAGGTTGTAGACATAAATTATTCAACTTATTTTTTATAAAATGCTTCTTTCTCTGAAATTGCTCAAACAGTTTGCTAATATAAATAGATCCTCAATAATATTTTGTACTAAAGGGCATACACTTGAACTATGTAAATCTTAAAATTTCACACAGCTCATTGCTGAGTGTTTTCTTTATTTTTATAATGATGACTGTGATAAGAATAATAATGAATCATTCTACTTCACAAATATCCCAATTGCCTCCAAAATATTTTAAAAACCTCCTATTAAAAATGTCCTTTCAAATATATATATATATATATTTAGAGAAAATTTTGTTTTTCTTTCTAAAACATTATTGTTCCACATGAGAAGAGTTTTTTCCAGGTTCCTGCCATGCTCATACAACTGTAAAAGAACCAATCAAAACCTCCATGAAATTGTTTTTCTACCAAAGAGAACCACTTGTGAAAAAAGGCAATTTTTATGGAATGTGGATAAGAAACATTATTTTAAACGCTGTGTGAACAATAAAAGAGAAAGGTGCATTTTATCACTCCCTAGGTAAAGGAAACAACCCACTTTCACCAGAAGGAGTTGCAATTTTCACACATGAAGATATGAGGGTCACTCTTGGACTGCAGTTACAGTGGTGCCTGACCAGAGTCTCCACACCCTTTATTTCTCCATCGCAAATAAACAAGGTAAAGTGTGTGGATGTGGGTGGTGGAAAAGGGTGAGTAGAGTGAGAGGTAGAGGGAGTTGGTATTTTTGCTAAAAGTACAGTAATTTAAATATCAGTGTCTAGAAAGACACAAAGTATATACTATTTTAAATGATTGTGATTGTGTAGCCAAAACAAGAGTCATTAATTTAATTTGTTGTTTTTAAGATTAGTAGACAAAGCAGAATCAAATTCTTTTTACACATATGCACATGCAGTTGAATATTTTCTTTACTTTGAAGTTATTCCTATGTGGATCTATATCTGATAGCATATATTGTTTACACATTACAAATCCTTACTCCCAATCCTGGTTATACCCAATTCTCTACCTTCTTCATGCCCATACCAGGTAGCTGAACATGGTTGGGGAAAAAGACACAACTGTGTCTGCTGGTCTCACTTTAAATTAATGACCACTAACCTACCTGAGCCCTCAGTACTACCCAGTACATTTAATTATTTCCTCATTTTCTCTCCTACTGTTCCCTCCTCTAATCCTCTAGCATCTAGCACCTTCTTCCTCCTCCTTACTCCCTGTAGGTGCTCTTCCTTTCTGCTTTACTGAGAAAGAGGGCAGAAAGGAAATGATTTATATACATTACCAGTCTACACATACTCTCTACCTTCCCTTCTGTTATTATGGATGAATTAATTGCCCATTCATACTTAAGAAATACTCTTCATGTGGCCATACTGTTGTCATCCATTCAAGTACAACACATTGTCAATACGTCCCCTTTCCACACTACATCATCAAATTTTCTACTATGCTTAGTCATTGTTATAATCATACAACTACAATATTATACTGTCCTTGTTAAAAAAGACAAACACTCTAAGCACATCTATCCCTCCAGATAGCACACAATCTTTCTGTTAATTTAAAAGCAAAATGTATCAAAAGATTTGGCTATAGTTGCTATATATAATTCCTCTCCTCTTGTTCTGTATTGAACCTTCCCCAATTAAGCTTTTGTTCCTGCCACTTTATTGCAAATCGGCAAAAACTGTTTTGTCAAAATCACCAATGACTATCATGTAATTTCTCAGTTTTCAACTTGTCTTACCAGTTTTATCTTATTTATCTAGTGACTTTATAACTTTCTCCTTCTTAATATATGATCCTGCCAGGATTCTCTCTTTATTCTGTTCCTGCTTCACTGGCCATTCTTTCTTGGTCTTGTTTACAAGTTCCTTTTCATTTCCCTATGTTCTGGTGTGCCCCAAATTTCAGTTGTTGGCACTTCCTTTGAAAGTTTATACCCTCACTCTCTTGGTCTCATATGGCTATTGATACTATCAATGCTGAGAACTTCCAAGTCCAAACTGCTAGTCTAATCTTCAGCATTGCACTTGAAGTTGTCCACTCAACTTCACACAGATATCTAGTACACATTTTAAACTCAATGTATCCTCAAAAGAAACTCCTTATTTCACAACTCTTCCCCATATTTACTTCCCATAATCTTCTTCTCCTCAGTAGATACAACTCTTTGTAAGTATTTACAAATGCTCAGTTAACCTTGGGGTCATTCTTGATTTTTCCTTTTTTATCACATTTCTAAATCTGTTAACAAATCCTACGGTTTACATCTTCAAAACATTTATAGAATCTGAACAGTTCTACAATATCCACTGTGACTATCTTGGTCAAAACTCTATCATTTCTGTCCTTGCTTTTTCTCATGTATTCTTAAGTCGATAAAAGTACTCTCTGGTATACATAAAACATATGTCAGGTAATGTCACTTTCATTCTCCAAATCTCCTAATAATTTCCCATTTCTCTTAGACTAAGAGCCATAGCTTTTTAGAATACCCTATAGGTTCTTTCCAGAACTTATCTACTCCATTTCCTATCCTTTCTCTCTCACTCCCAGCTCTAGAACGCTGGACTGATTCAGCAAACATTTATTGAGCTCCTACATTGAGGTCAACACTTTTGAGTTACCATGAACAAAGTAGCAAACAACTTCTGGTGGTTTCTGTGTTTTTCCTCAAACCAAATATACCTGTTATCATGAACTTTGCATTTGGTAGTTCTGTCTGGGGATTGAGCCCACAACCAGGGCATGTGCCCTTGACCGGAATTGAACCTGAGACCCTTCAGTCTGCAGGCCAACACTCTATCCACTAACCTTGGCTGGCATGGCTCAGTGGTTGAGCATCGACCTATGAACCAGGAGGTCATGGTTAGATTCTTGGTCAGGGCACCTGCCCCAGTTGCCGGCTCAATCTCCAGTAGCGGGAGTACAGGAGGCAGCCAATCAATGATTCTCTCTCATCATTAATGTTTCTATCTTTTTCTCCCTCTCCCTTCCTCTCTGAAATCAATAAAAATACTTAAAAAAATAAAGCAGGTGTATAAGTAACACGGATAAAAATTTTGTCTGTATTTATTACAACATTTTCATTTAAGTAAGTATTGTTTCATTGGTATACCATTTTTACTAATATTAAGGCAACTGAATACTGTGTGGCTTATTTGGGCTCACTCATGAACAATAATTCTTAATTATCAAATATGTTTTACTTAGGTTCTCAAATACTGATAACAGGGTAGTGCTGAATAAAATCTTCTTTGATTATCAAAATATTGTCTAAATTCAAGCACAGTGCACACAGCCAAAACATTGCCTATGCTAATTAAGAATTGAAGTCTTTGCTGGGAGGATCCAAGTGACTCTCTAGTCTGTTCATGGGTAAAAGCCAACTCTCATCTAGTCGTAGGCCATGCTCATCAACCCAGTATATTCCTACATAGTCTAATGCAATCAAAGCCTTTATTTTAATGTATATTTATAATTTGGTTCACTTGTTACAACATTTTATAAACATCTCTTAAATAATTTTCATCCTTTGTTGTATAAAGTAATCATTTTCTCACTAGCAAAACAAAGATGTAGAAATCATATTTTGGAAATATGTAGGTTTTATGTGAGCTATTTATGAAGCTATTCATTTCATTGGAGAAGCGTGACCTACAATTTGATAAACCATCACTAATATGGGGTAGGGCTTTGAAGTTTCAAAATATAGGCTTCCTTTTAGTGTTGTTACCTAAGCAATCGAGAGTAGACTTGTTTTATAATAATATTTGTAAACATTTTAAAATAAAGATTAAAAATTGCATTCATAACACAAAGATTATGCAATATTAATTAGTTCTTTAATACTTGATGGATAAAAGCATCCAATTTCTCATCAGAGCAAAGAATATTTTTCTTTTAAAAATATAGTTTTATTGATTTCAGAGAGAAAGAGAGAGGGAGAGAGAGATAGAAATATCAATGATGAGAGAGAATCACTGATGGGCTGTCTCCTGCACTCCCCACTCTGGGGATCAAGCCTGCAACCCTGGCACCCAGAACAGGAATTGAACCCGTAATTTCCTGGTTCATAGATAGATGCTCAACCATTGAGCCACACTGGCCAGATGCAATGACGATTTTTCAAAACATGTCCTCCATCAGTTATTCTAAAATTGACTGACTATAATGGATTTTCACAATTTCTCAAATACTTCCATGTTTCCCAGCCTTTGTGTGTGCTATTGCTTTTTGAAGTTTCCTTATCTTCCATTTCTGTCATTCAATCTACACACTTTCTCTATAGAATATTTACTGTTTTTGCTTTCTACTTTCTTCTCAGAATTATTTTACTGTGTGTTCTCATAAAGTTGTATGGGAATTTCTTTTCTTGTAATAATCACAATCTGGTTTAAAGTAGGTGAACTGAAATAAGATTTGAGCAAGTCTTTCTTGCCCACAAGTTAGTACGATCCTTGATGGAAAGTATGACTTCCTATGCATTTCAATGTCTACTAAAATCTAGCACAGTGGTTCTCCACCTGAGGTGATTCCCCCAGGGCACTTCCAGCAATGTCTGGGGACATTTATGTTTACCATGACTTGGCGGAGGTTGAGGGGTGAGACTGGCATCTGCTGAGTAGAGGCTAGTGATGCTGCTAAACATTCTACATTGTACAGGACAGCTACCATGACAAAAAGTTATCTGGCCATACATGTTAACAGTGCCAAAATGTGATTTCTACCATGTTTCTGCTCAAATGAAATAACTTATCTAATTTGAGACATCTGAAGAGTTGCTAAATGCCAACATTTCATTTAGGTTGTCTTATGTTCTAAATTTTTAATTACCATCATCACCTACATTTTAATAAGACTTACCAGAAATTAGTACTATAAATTCTCAGCTTTTTTCTTCCTCCCCTACTCTCTTGTCAGCTTGAGAGTAAAGTGAAAGAATGAAAATTAAGAAAAACTCACACCATTTTTATATTGTCCTGACCTATACTTAAGAGAAAACCTGTAGTAGTCATTTCTGCAACCTGTTGGGCTTCAGGTCTCACCTTGGAGTTTCCATCATAGCAGACAACCTCCCGCTTCACCTGCTCCTTTCAGATCAACCATTTCCTCTGTTTTAGTTCCTTGAAGATTCCCCAGGCTGCCAGATTACTTTTTTTTAATGAAACATAAAAGGTTTTGAAATAAAAATATAAAATGCTTTAACAAGGCTATTGTAGAGGAACAAGATTAGAGATAGAAGATTGTGGAAAAGGGCCTTAGATTTCTAACCCAGGAAAGTGAGCAGGAGAAAGAGGGAAGAAGGAAGCTCTGATTATTGCTCTTATGCTCTTGCTCCTTCAATCTCCCTAGCAAACCTATCATACTATCACAATACATTTTTATTCTGTGTCCCAAGTTTTCTGATCATAGAATTTGTCTCCTTAGATTCTACTGTATTCTTCCTCTGGGCCTGGGTGCATGCTGCTTCTTTTTACTAGAATATCCTTTTTATTTATTTTTTTAATCCTCACCCAATGAGTGAGGATATTTTTTCCATTGATTTTTTAGGGAGAGTGGAAGGGACAGGGAAGAGGGAGAGAGGGAAGAGAGAGAGTGAGGAGAGAGAGAGAGAGAGAGAGAGAGAGAGATGCTACATTGATTGGTTGCCTCCTGCAACCGAGGTACAAGCCCTTGACTGGGAATCGAACCTGAGAGCCTTCAGTCCCTGGGCCTACGCTCTAACCACAGAGCTAAATTAGGCAGGGCCAGAATATCGTTTTTACTTTTATTTGTCATCTCCCACGTATCCTTCAGGATTATGCTTAGCTATTACCTCTAAAAAGTCTTTCCTGATTGCCCACATCTCCCAAAAGAAATATATCTGTTTGTTTGTTTGTTTGTTTGTTTGTTTTAATTGAATTTATTTGGTTGACACTGGTTAACAAAATTATACAGGTTTTATTTATTTATTTATTGCTTAAACATTTGTATTTTTAGTGAACTTTTATACAGGTTTTAGGTACACAATTCTATAACACATCATCTATACACTGTACTGTGTGTTTACCACCCTAAGTCACGTCTCCATCTATCACCATTTACCCCCCCATACCGGCCACTTCTCTTCACCCTCCTCCCCTGGGCAATCACCACACCATTGTCTGTGTCCATGAGTTCTTTCTCTCTCTGTTTGTTTCTCAATTCCTGCGGATTAACCAAAGAACATTTAGGTGCCCACTTTATGCCTCCCCCCTTAGCCCTGTGTGCTTTTTCTTAGCAGAGCAGCCTACACACTGAATTTCATTTGTTTACTTGTTGATCCCCTCCATGAGGAGAGGGACTATGTGCCCCTTCAGGGTCTAAGTAATTACTTTCTGGGCACATAGATAAAAGATACAATAAAAAATAAATGTATAAAGTCATAGATTTGTTTCTGTTTTTGGAGTTACTGAAGATTGAACTTGGGAGAAGCCCAAGAATTTATGCTGTCTTTTTAAGCCTGTGTGAAA
>NW_005368305.1:2407474-2420919 GCF_000412655.1 Myotis brandtii | reverse complement strand
TTTTCCATCTAAATTCTCATTTAGAAGAATTATGGTAAGAATTTCAGTTCCTTATATCCCAATTACCTTTGTGATAGAAGTTAACAAAAGTGGGTGTATTCTATCTATGGTACTAATTACTTGGAAAATTTATGTTAAATGTAAGAGTCATAAGAAAATTACATAAGCTGAGAGACTATGAGCAGATTCTCTATAACTACATTCTTATGAAGGCATTTATATTAATTATAAAATCTAAGAACTCAAAGAGAAATTAGGTATTATCTAGATATTTCTTTTTATCCTACAAAGAAATATAACAAAACTTCCATGGAACAACAAGACTTATATTGAATGGTTGAAGATACTTGAAAGAGTAGGAGTGGCTGAATAGTCCTAATGATATGAGCTGTTCCCAGGATGGCGTGCAGCAACCTTGACAGGGGTCAGTATTAGACATGGGGAGGTATTTGACTTCTTCACCTAGTAGTAAATAACACCTGAGACTAAAAACAAGGAAACATTGTAGTAAAGTAGGATCTGGATTATCCTGAGCGTCTGGGCAGAACAGTTAAATTCCTCAAAATAGTTTCTGCTTCTGAATGTGGATAAGAAAATGGGGCTTAAGTGACATGTTCTTTTATATATACTAGAGGCCGGATGCATGAAGATTCATGCAAGAATGGGCCGTCCTTCCCCTGGTTGCCGGCACTGCCTTTGCTCTGATCCGGAGCCACCTTTCTGCCTTCCCACGTTGCCCAAGGCCTGGAGCAGCTGGGGTGGTGCGGAATGCCTGTGTCATCGCCATGGCAACCACACAAGTGTCCTGCCCTACCCCTGGCTGCTCGGCGCCTGCATATGCAAATTAACCCACCATCTTTGTTGGGTTAATTTGCATACTCACTCCTGATTGGCTGGTGGGCATCACAAAGGTATGGCCAACTTGCATCTTTCTCTTTTATTGGTGTAGATATATATTGATTTCAGATAGGAAGGAAGAGGGAGAGAGAGACAGAAACCTCCATGATGAAGAGAGAATCATCCATTGGCTGCCTCCTGCACGCCTCCCATTGGGGACCGAGTCCGCAATCTGGGCATGTGCCCTGCCTGAGAATTGACCTCCCGGTTCATAGGATGATGCTCAACCACTGAGCCATGGTGGCTGGGCCATTGACACATTCTTAAGCACCCTGCATAGGAGCTGTTTGTACCAGGCTCAGTTGTAAATTGCTAAGATTAAAATATGGCAAAGCTAAAGTGAGCACAGTGCAAATGTGGTACAACCACATGTTGTTTTCTGTAACATAAGCATGACTCCTGGCAGCTCTCAGCTTTCAGCTCCACACAAAGCCTGGGAGGCAGCCTGTGCTGCAGCAGTGGTGCTTGAATTCTCTGGAGGAATCCAAACCTTCCAAGAAGGCTCACCATCAGAGAGAATCACAACAGTCAGGCATGAATAAAAAGAAGATACCAACTGAGGAAACCAATCATTTTTTGAGTTGGAAGAAAGAAAGGCAGTGGGAAGACTGAAACACAGACCAAATGAGGTTTTCATTTTTATTTTTGACGCTATACTGGGCCTTAGAGTGGTAAAATATAATCATGCCAAAACTGTAAAAACTATAACTGCATTTAAGGACCCCAGTTCCTTTGGTAAGCAATCCAGGAATAACATTCCCGATAAAATATTGCTCTAGCCTGAATTATTCTTGAAATAGGCAAAGAAAACAAGGGCTAGGTTATTGGCTTCTGGCTCTAAGATATGTTGGTGAAATGATCTGACTTAAAGAATATCAATGGTTGAAGCCAGAGGACTTTGTTGAAAGCAGAGTAGAATGTATCACCACTGAGGACTCCGCTGCATAGGAAAGAAGACTCAGAATACTGAATTTAATATAAAATTTCCTCTTTCTATGGAAAAAAATATTTTCTCATAAAACAAATGCTATGTTTACTGGCATAAAAAATGATATAAATGTTTAGCCATATCATGTAAATTCTATACTATGGTCGTAAAATTGATGGTGTTTTTTCAGACTTTTCCTAAACTGTAATAGGAAATACAGTATTATAGGGCTTTCCATTAAAAAAATAGGCTCCCAAAGGTGAATTTTATCAAAACCAGAACAGAGTTTTCAACAGCAATCTGAAGATACACCTGTTTGTGTAACTCAAGAAGGAATGGGACCTGCACTTTTAGCTCTAACATGTCATTACTCTAATCCTTACAAGAAAAATCTGTTCTAACTGAAAGTCAACAACTCTTCGTGGACCCATCAGAGAAATGAGGTTTTAGGACAAACTATTGTCTGAATCTTGACAGACAGGTGAATATGGAGTGTCACAATCAACATATGCTTAACAGGGAGAATCCCTCCAATGGCTATTTTGACATATTGCTGGGGGCTCAGTGTGGGCTGACATGACCATTATAATCTCCTGGCAATCACAGTCTCACAGGATCTCTCACCTTTTCATGGGCTTCCCCTTCGGAAACTCTACAATGTTCTCAGGGGTAAGGATCTGACAAAGATACATTTTTAGCTCTGTCAGGGAAAAGGAAAGAGTCATGGTGGTGAAATATACTCAGAGTGTTCTATATAATAAGGCCTACTCCTCAGGGAAAGAAACTTTACCAGAGCCCCATCTCACCTGCAGAAAGGATTCCCCACCCACTTCAGCTTCCGTTAGGCTTTCTGCTTTACCTGAGGGGAAATAAATCTATACCACCACAAAATACCTGCAAAGGTCAAAGCCAACAGACATAGACTCATGAAAAGATGCGATCTAATCACAAGGTTATAGAAATATTTCCCTTACACACACTATAACACCACATCAGCAGGGAACCAATCTAAGGGTGAATTACAGACAAAAAGGGCTGCAAGAGACAGACTTTCTCTGAAGACAAGCCCACAGGGAAGCATGAAGTCAGGAATGGATACAGAAACAAGAAAACTACAGAATTTAAAGCCTCTGGCCCTTAGAGCTACATCAAACATTAAACACAGTGCAACTCCTAGTCAGGTTGATATAAATCCTTACATTGATGGTATATTTATTTCAGTTCCTAGAACCTAATACATATTTATTTAAACAAAAAAAATTACAAGGCATGCCAAAGAAAGGCACTGCAAGGCATGCAAAGAAAATGCACACTCTGAAGAGACAAGCATCCAAGTTAGACTAAGATATGATACAGATATTGAAATGATCAGACAGGGAACTTAAAATAAGTAAACTTAATATGTTAAGTGAAGTGATGGAAAAACTAGACAATATGAAAGAAATCATGGGTAATGTAAGCAAAAAGAAGTAAACTCTAAGAAATTATCAAAAGAAAATACTAGATTTCAGAAACACTTTAACATAAAAAGAATACCTCTAATGGAGTCATCAGTATACTGGACATGGCTAAGGAGAGAAACAGTGAGCTTGCAGGTGGGTCAGTAGAAACTTCCCACACCAATATGCAAAGAAAAAATAATAAAAAGAAAAATATCCAGAATATAATATTAAAGAACCATGTGATAATTGGAAGAAAGAGACTGTGAAGTAGAAGAAATACTTAAAATATTAATGCCCCAAAGTGAACACCCAGCAGGATAAATACCAAAAACATCTGCATGTACCCATATTATATTGAAACTACAAGAAAACATAGACAAATAAGAAATCTTAAAAAAAAAAAGCCAGATAAATAAAACATCTTCTCAATACAGAAACAGGGGTAAGAATTACAGTGTACTTATAACTAGAAACCATGCAAGTAAGAAGAGAGTGGAGTACAAATATTTAAAGTGTAGAGAGAAAAGCTCCACCAACATAGAATTATGCATATACTTAAATAACCCTTCCAAAAGGAAGGATAAAAAGACTAAGATATAACAATAAGCCCTGCACAAAAGATTCAAGAAAAATTCTTCAAGAAGAAAGAAATGATTTGGGTCAGAAATTTTGTTTAGCATAAAGAAAGAATGTCAAAGAAGGAATATATGAAAATAAAATCTTTTTTTCTCACTCTTAATTGATTTAATAGACAACTTTTTGTTCATATAAATGATAATAACAATATATTGGGTGAATATAGCATATGGATAAGGGAAATTAATGACAGCAATGCCAAAAAGGATGGCAGTGAGGAATTGGTAATATTCTGTTGAAAGGTATCTGCACTGTATGTGAGGTACTCTAGCATTACCTGAAGGTAGATTTAGACTAGTTGAAAAGGTGTATTGGAAACTCTAGAACAAGGGTGGGGAACGTTCGGCCCGTGGGCCATACAAAGCCCATGAAATTATTTGGTCTGGCCTTGCCAAGGCATTGGGGTGAGGTAATTAAATGTTTGACCAAATATAGCGGGCTAATTTTCAAGTTTATAATTTTTATGGCTCTTAAATGTTGTTATAAATATCCAAATGGCCCTTGGCAGAAAAAAGTTTCCCCACCCCTGCTCTAGAACAACTAAGAGATTACTTTAAAACATAATTGACATAATAGATGTGATCATTGAAATTATATAAAATGCTCAATTAAAACCAAACAAGGCAGAAAAATAAGTGTGTGTCGGGGGGAGAAACAAAGAGGAAATGTAATGAATAGAAAACAGTTAAAAAGTGGTAGATAGTAACATACCAAAAAACACTTAAAATGTGAATGGTCTAAATATACCAATTAAACAGAGATTGTCAAAGTATATAATAAAACAAGAGTCAACTAAATGTTGTCTCTAAAAATCCTACTTTGCAAATAAATACTTTGACAAGTTAAAAGAAAAAGGATAAAAAAGATATAAATCATGATAAAATGAAATAATTGTAAGTTGAAGAAACATTACTTTTTAAAATGTATCTTTATTGTTGATAGTATTACAAATGCCCCCCATTTTTTCCCATTGACCCCGCACCCTGCACCGCCCCACCTATGCCTCCCCCACACTATTATCTGTGTTCATGAGCTATGCATATATGCATATACGTTCCCTGGTCAATCTCTCCCCACCCACTCACCTACCCTCCACCTTCCTTCTGAGATTCATCGGTCTGTTTCATGCTTCTATGTCTCTGGATCTATTTTGTTCATTGGTCTATTAGATTCCACATATGAGTGAGATCATGTAATACTTATCTTTCTCTGACTGGCTTATTTCACTTAGCATAATATTCTCCAGCCCTTCCATGCTTCCTGAAAGGGTAAGAGATCCTTCTTTTTTACAGCTGCATAGTATTCCATGGTGTAAATGTACCACAGATTTTTTATCCACTCATCTACTAATGGGCACTTGGGCTGTTTCCAGATCTTAGCTATTGCAAATTGTGCTAAAAAAATTAAGATACTTTGGAATAAACTTAACCAAGGAGGTAGAAGACCTGTACTCAGAAACTATAGGATGTTAAAAAAAGAGATAGAGGAAGATATTAACAAGTGGAAGAATATACCATATTCATGGATTGGTAGAATCAACATCATTAAAATATCCATACTACCTAAAGCAATCTATAGATTCAGTGCAATCCCTATTAAAATACCAAGGGCATATTTCACAGAGCTAGAACAAATAAATAATTAATAATTGTCCAAGAACAACTTCACTAGGCCCATACTGCATCACTCTTGACATTGACGCTTCAGTCTCCCTCTTCTACTTGTCAGAACCTTGTAATAATACAGAATGTCCTCCCAAAACTGTTTACACTACTCAAATCTGTTAGCTCAACTGATGTTTCTTTCTTTTGGACTTAACCCATTGGAATGAATAGTTATTAAAAGTGTGTATACATTTTTGGGGGGGCACCCAATATTAGGTACATCTCAATAATACAGGATAATGTGCTAATCTTAAATTCACCTGATTTCTGACTTTTTTGTTAGGGAATTGTAAATTTTTTATAGCTTTATTGATGTATAATTAATATTTTAAAATTTGAGATATGTAATATATACAAATTGATAACTTTGGAAACATGCATACATCTGTGATACCGTCACCATAATCAAAGTTATAAACACAGCCATGGCCTCCAAAAATTCTTGAATCCCTTTGTTTCCTTTTTTTTTTTTATTTTGCAATCTTTGTTATGTTTATAGTAAGGACAATTAATATGAGATCTTATCTCCTAAATAAGTGTTAAGTGTATAACACTGTATTGTTAGCTACTGATACTATGTTATAAAGTAGATCTCCAGAACTTATTTATTTTATATAACTGTAACTTATTACTCACTGAATAACAATCCTTACTATCGTCTCTTTCAATTGTGGGCAACCACTTCTAGTTTTTGCTCCTACATGTTTCACTGTTTAAGATACCTCATATAAGTGAATCATATACTATTTATCTATCTGTGACTGACTTATTTCACTTAGTATAATGTCTTCCAGGTCTATCCACAATGTCAGCCATTTTTAAGGCTGAATAATATTTTGTTGTATCATATACCACATTTTCTTCATCCATTCATCTATCAATGGGCATTTAGATTGTTTCAATAACTTAGCTATCTATAATAATAAAAGCATTATATGCTAATTAGACCGGACAGCTAAAAGACCTTTCAGACATCATTCCGGACATCCTTCCAGACAACCTTCTGGACGAAGCCACAGCAGCAGGGGCCGAAGCAGAGGCAGTTAAGGGCGATCAGGTAGGCAAGCGAGCAGTTGGGGGCAATCAGGCAGGCAGGCAGAGTGGTAAGGGGTGATCAGGAAGGTAGGCAGGCAAGCAGTTAGGAGCCCCCGGTCCTGGATTGTGAGAGGGATGTCTGACTGCCAGTTTAGGCCTGATCCTGGATTGGGCCTAAACTGGAAGTCAGACATTGCCTGAGGGGTCGTGGATTGTGAGAAGGTGAAGGCCGGGCTGAGGGCCTCTCCCTCCTATTCATGAATTTTGTGCACCAGGCCTCTAGTTGTGAATAATGCTCAAGGAACATGAGAATGCAGATATCTCTTCAAGAGCCTGCTTTCAATTCTTTTGAATATATCCCCTAGAAGTGGGATTGCTGGATAATATGGTAGTTCTCTTTCTAATTTTTCAGAAACCTCCATATCATTTTCCAACATAGGTTACCTTTTGTCCTTTTTTTATAGCCATTCTAACATGTGAGTAGATGTCATATTGTGGTTTTGATTTGAATTTCCTTGATGATTAGTGATACTGAGCATCTTTTCATGGATCTATTGTCCATTTGGAAAAATGTCTATTTTGATCCTCTGCCCAATTTTAATAGGATTGTTTGCTCTTGAGTTTTATGTGTTCTTTATATTTTTTGGGTATTAAATCTATTACCCATGAATGAAAAATTAACAAGTTGAACTTTATTTAAATTAAGAACTCTCTTCTATAAAATATGCTATTAAGAGAATGAAAGGACAAACCACACACTGAAAGTAAATATCTACAAAACACATATATAATACAGGATTTATATTAAAAATATACAAAGAACTCTTAAAAATTCAACATTAAGAAAGCTGATAAAAATGATAAAACGCAACAGTTACCTCAATGTAGAAAATATGTAGGTGGAAAATGAGCATGTGAAAATTTTCTCAGCATCATTTGTCATGAGATAATTTCAAATTTAAATAACAATCTGATACCATTGTACACATTAGAATGACTAAAATCCCAAGCCCAGACAATACCAACTGCTAGCAAGTATGTGGAGCAATAATAATGCTCATTCATTACTGATGGGAATACAAAACAGTAAAGACACTTTGGACTGCAGGTCAGCATTTTCTTACAAAGCCTAATACAGTCTTATGATCTAGCAATTGCATGCCAATGTATTTACCCAAATTATATGAAAACTTATTTCTACAAAAAAAGTCCCTGAAAACCTGCACACAAATGTTTTTATATCAGACGTATTCAAACCTGCCAAATACTGGAAGCAATTAAGATATTCTTCAGCAATTGACTGCATTACCAAATTGTTATACATTCCTACAATTCAATATTATTCAGTGATAAAAAATGAGTTATCATTCCCCCAAAGACAGGTGAATCTTAAATGCATATTATTTAGTGAAAGAAGCCAGTATGAATAGGATACTTAATGTATGATTCCAATTATATGACATTCAATATAGGCAAATTAGATACAATAAATATAAATAGAAAAAAAATTAGTATTTGCCAGGATGTAGACTGGTGGAGAAGGACGGTAGTTTGAACAGGTTAGCCACAGGAAATTATTTCAAATAATGAACTATTCTGTATGATAGGGTAATGTTAAATAAATAAAACTATGCATTTGTCAAACCCTTTGTAATTTTAGAACACAATATATGAACCTCACTTTATGCGAATTAAAAAATATCAAGAAATTTGAATGATACGAGGACAGAATGTGACAAAACAATCTAATTATATGAAACAATCATCTGAAAAAAATTCAGTGAAGGGGGTGGGGAATAGGCTGCTGACCTAATAACTTTGGAAATGAGTGGCTTCTGAAAGGGCTAAATGCAAGAGTAACTTTACAATAACACTGTCTCTAATTGACAAACCTATTTCCCCCTGGGTGATAGAGTAAAAATTCTGATTTGGTTTATCTTAGTTCTAGAGTCTGATATAACAAGTAGCACACACTGGGTGGCTGAACCTACAGAAATGTATTGCCTCACAAGTCTGAAGACCAGAAATCTGGGATAAAGGTTCATTCAGGGCCACACTCTCTCTGAAGGCAGCAGGGAAGCTTGTGCTCTCTCCTACATTCTGGTAGTTCCTGGGCATATAGCAGGGAGGTGTTTACTCCAGCGTTAACACAGTGTTGGAGGAGGGCATCAAGAGGATGTGACTCAGGAGCTGGACCTGGACAATGGGAGGCTTCTCACCTCCATATTTCTTCTTGGAATATACATTCTTCACACTGTTCCCACGGTGGGAGCCGTTTTAAAGACTCAGCCTTGAGAGAGTATGGTGTTGTTGAAACCCCCTGAACATTATACATAACTGAGCCCAGTTAAGGCCACTATATAAAGATTCTGTTGAATGGGTGGGGACATCTACAGGTCTTGTCAACACCCAAGGCAAGCCTCCTATGTAAATTCCTTTGCTTATTAAACCTGCTAATCTGAAGTGGCCCGTCTCTTTCTTTGGTCTCTATTTATCCTCTGTGTATGGGAGCCAGTTCCAGTTTTCACCTGGGAAGCCTTTGATATTTCAAACCAACAATGTTCTTGTGCGCTTATCTGTGTCCAAATGTCTTCCTTTTATAAGAGTCCCTACCACAGTCATATTGCATTAGGGCCCACCTACATCAGTATGACCTCTATGGTTACCTATAGATTTCTTCCTAAAGTACATTGAACATAACTTTTCACTCCTTAATTGTGTTATTTGTAGTGACTTCATTCCAAATAGTACAACATGGAAAAGAGGGAAGGGATATGTTAAAAGTAGAGAAGTCTAATGAACACTCGCTTAGCCTGGTGATAAAGGTTAACATGTATAGTAAGTTATGAAGATACTATATACCTTCATATAATGTGATGAAAATGGCACAACCTCTACAGTCTTCTTCTCCAAAAACGAAACCCAGTCTAATCAGAATACAAACAGCAAAATTATGATTAGAAACACTAATTGAAGGATACTACAGAATTTGTAATCATTACTTTTCAAAACTATCAAAAGCATCCACAAAGGGAAGTCGAAGAAATTATTAGAACCAAAAGGAGCTAAAAGAGACATGACAAAATACTATGATGGCATGGATGGGATCCTATCTACATGAATAAAAGACAAACATACAAATTGACCGTACCTAAGCCACACCCACCAGTCACTCAGAGTGACTATATGCAAATTAACCCAACAAAGATGGCGGCCGGCAGCCACGGAGCTGGAGCAAGCAGGAGTCTTGGTTGCCCCAATGATGGAGGAAGCCAAGCTTCCCGCCTGCCACGGCTGGCTCTGAGCTCCACTCAAAGCAACAAAGTTTCAATTATAGAAGGTAAATAAACCCCAGATACCTGTTTTCAGCTGGCCGTGGCCACGGAGCTGGAGTGAGCAGGAGGCTTGGGTTGCCCCTGGTGATGGAGGAAGCCAAGCTTCCCTCCTGCCTGCCCTGACTGGCTCTGAGCTCCTCTCAAGGCTACAAAGTTTCAATTATAGAAGGTAAATAAACCCCAGATACCTGTTTTCAGCTGGCCGTGGCCACGGAGCTGGAGTGAGCAGGAGGCTTGGGTTGCCCCTGGTGATGGAGGAAGCCAAGCTTCCCTCCTGCCTGCCCTGACTGGCTCTGAGCTCCTCTCAAGGCTACAAAGTTTCAATTATAGAAGGTAAATAAACCCCAGATACCTGTTTTCAGCTGGCCGTGGCCACGGAGCTGGAGTGAGCAGGAGGCTTGGGTTGCCCCTGGTGATGGAGGAAGCCAAGCTTCCCTCCTGCCTGCCCTGACTGGCTCTGAGCTCCTCTCAAGGCTACAAAGTTTCAATTATAGAAGGTAAATAAACCCCAGATACCTGTTTTCAGCTGGCCGTGGCCACGGAGCTGGAGTGAGCAGGAGGCTTGGGTTGCCCCTGGTGATGGAGGAAGCCAAGCTTCCCTCCTGCCTGCCCTGACTGGCTCTGAGCTCCTCTCAAGGCTACAAAGTTTCAATTATAGAAGGTAAATAAACCCCAGATACCTGTTTTCAGCTGGCCGTGGCCACGGAGCTGGAGTGAGCAGGAGGCTTGGGTTGCCACTGGTCACTATGACACACACTGACCACCAGGGGGCAGGCGCTCAATGCAGGAGCTGCCCTCTGGTGGTCAGTGAGCTCTCACATGGGGAGCTCTGCTCAGCCACAAGCCAGGCTGATGGCTGCCAGCACAGCGGTGGTGGTGGGAGCCTCTCCTACCTCCTCAGCAGTGCTAAGGATGTCCGACTGCAGCTTAGTTCTGTTCCCTGCTGGCAAGTGGACATCCCCCGAGGACTGCCGGGCTGCCAGGGGAATGTCTGATTGCCAGCTTAGGCCCAATCCACTGGGGAGCAGACCTCAGCCAGCAGATGGTCATCCCCCGAGGGGTCCCAGACTGTGAAAGGGCACAGGCCAGGCTGAGGGACATCCCTCCCCCCGAGTGCACAAATTTTTGTGCACCGGTCCTCTAGTCCATATATATAAAAGCCTAAGTGACCGTCGCAACTGAACGGACGACTGAACAGGCTACATGGGGTGACCAGGCCGGTCAGAGGTTTAGTGAGAGGCGACCAAATGACCAAACAGCAGGCTGCATGGGGCAACCAGGCCCACAGGGGTGGGGCAGTTTGGAGCAACCAGGCTGGCAGGGGGGAAGTGAGGGGCAAATAGGCAAACATAGGGGGGGCCGTGAGGGATGACCAGGCTGGTGGGGGGGCTGTTGAGGGAGACCAGGATGGTAGGGGGGCAGTAAGGAGTGACCAGGCCAGCAGGGTGGGCAGATAGGGGCGACCAAGCAAGCAGGCAGGTGAGCAGTAGGAGCCAGTGGTCTCGGATTGTAAGAGAGATGTCTGACTTCCGATTTAGGCCTGATCCCAGCAGCCGGACATCCCCCGAGGGGTCCTGCATTGGAAAGGGTGCAGGCTGGGCTGAGGGGACAAATTTTATGCACAATTTTGTGCTCTGGGCCTCTAGTAACAAATAAAATGACATTATATAAAACTAAGAAAATCAGAATAAAGCATAGAATTTTAATTAATAATATATATTAATGTTAGTTAATTAAGTATAACAAATGTTCCATAATAATAGAAGTTGTTAATAACAAAGGATGTGCAATACATGGAAACTTCTATACTATCCTCACAATTTTTTTGTAAATCTAAAACTACTTTAAAATAAAAATATAATAATGTGATTTTTTTTGGAATAAATTGTTTACCTTGGGCCTATAACCTATTTTTTAAACCTAAATTTTTCTGTAAAGCAATTTGAGATAATTGCCTTATATGTTTCTATAACCTAGTTACTATTTAGGGAATCTAAATTCATGATTTCTACTTTTGTTACTTTATTAAATTTGAAAGGCAATGTTATATTTTTCTCCTTAAATGCAGTTCCTGTTTTGTAATGAAATAAATTTTCCCATTATTTCAGAAAATGGATACTAAATTATAAAGTCAAATGTTTGTCTTTGCTTTTTTTTAATAACTAGATATATCAATTAGACAAGTAATTTAATATTGAAGAAATGATTCCCAAATTTTTTACCTAACTTTTAATTTTTCTTTATTTAAATTCTATACAAATATACACATTTAAATTCTACTGACATTAACACTAAAAATTAATGTCATAAATACTTGGCTCCACAAAATCACCATAATTGATATAAATTCAGCTAAAACAAAAAAACTTGGAATTTTATTTAATCTGTGCAAATGTTTAGACTCTCTAAAATATTAAACATAATTTAGATATTTTCAATATGAGCGCTGCTAAATTGAGGAGCCCGTAGATCCCAAATGAGAAATTTACTGTAGTCCTAAGTAACCTCAGTTCAATAATTCTACTAAATAAATAATTGTTTGTATTTATACTCATGTATCCCACTCTAATCAAATACCTTTCTAATATATCTGGTTGCATAAAACAGATAGTCACTTTGCTTTTCCATTCTGATATTTAGTCATCTGGCTGTTCATGCATTTAACAAATTCACTAGTCTCCTCATGCTAAGGAGTGTGGTAGGTGCTGGGATATAAAAAGACACCGTCTTGCATTCAGGCCAAAGTTTACACATGGAATAAAACATCATGTATATATGGCAATACATTACCTGCACGACTATTATGAATGAAAAAAAAGGGCCACTTGCTAACCTGACTACTTCAGAGAAGGCCTGCATAGTGGCTGTACAAACTCAAAGACTTAAAATAACCACAAAAGATGGTCTAAAAATTAAATATTTGACTAAAAGCAGTTTATAGTGGGTAGTCATGTCCTAGACCAGTATTTTCCCTGACAAAGATGAACGTAGATCTTTACTGAGCCTATTGTCTTTTTGCATCTAAAATAACATACCTGTGAAATGTCTGGGTAACTTATAACTTCCCTCAGGGCACAACAAATGGGACCAGGGCATTCCCTCATTGTTATTGTTATCATGTTAACTAGAGGCCTGATGCACGAAATTCATGCATGGGGGGGGGGGCGGCGGGGGGGGGCCCCTCAGCCCAGCTTGCACCCTCTCCAATCCGGGAACCCTTGGGGGATGTCCAACTGCCGTTTTAGGCCTGATCCCGGGGAACAGGCCTAAACCAGCAGTCAGACATCCCTCTCACAATCCTGGACCCCTAGCTCCTAATTGCTCACCTGCCTGCCTACCTGGTTGCCCCTCACTGTCTCTGTGTGCTGGCCTGATTGCCCCTAACTACCTCCCCTGCCAGCCTAGTTGCCCCTCACTGCCCCCCCTGCCAGCCTAATCACCACCAACTGCCCCCCCTTCTGTCCTGGTTGCCCCCAACTGCACCCACCCCCACTGGCCTGGTCACCCC
>NW_005368305.1:2404501-2404848 GCF_000412655.1 Myotis brandtii | reverse complement strand
GTGGCAGAGCAGCAACCAGGCCTCTTCCAAGGGAGTGCGTTAGGAGGGGGTATCAGCCCCTCCTTTGCTAGCAGCAACACGTCAGTACATTTGACCAGCTTCACTCCTGCCCATCTTTACAGATTCCAAGGCCCATTGTCTTTCTTTAATCAGTACTGGCCTGTATTATCTAATTCAGCACAGGCAGGGGGAAGGGCCCATTAAATCTTTGCCTTGAGGAACTGTGAGCCCCACCCTTAAATGTCCCAATCAGACTAGAAAAGCCACAAATACCTTTTAAATTTACCCCAGAATTCCAAAATCCCAACCCAGCACAGAATATCACATAGCAAATCAAAGTTCCCAGC
>NW_005368305.1:2389088-2404461 GCF_000412655.1 Myotis brandtii | reverse complement strand
ACTTACACCTTTTTAGTGAACAAGTATTTTTACAGTCTTGGGCTCTTGAGCAGATAACAGGAACACCGCCCAAGTCCCCCGATGGGGGCCTGACAGAAACAGATGTGGGGGCCTCTCCCACATCCCAGCACAGGATTCTTTAGATAGAAATGGTTCTCATCACAAACAAACAAATCCAAAACCAAAACCCAAAAAAATCAAGGCCAGAAGTACCCTCTGATGTTTCAGGGGTACCAAGGAAGGAGAAGTTAGGCAGTGTCCAGCCCTTTTCACAATCCACCATAAGTTGGATTTATATGTGGTCATTGTAAAGATTTTTTAAAATTATGGAACTGATTTTTATTTACCAAAATTGATTTTGGTTTCTTTTTTCTACTTAAAGTTTTATGAACCATGATAGATTCCAATTTTCAAATGGTCTAGGAATGACTTTGTCTTGTTTCATTTCAGACATACCGGCAGATTAGGTTAAATGAATTATTAAAGGAACATTCAAGCACAGCTAGTATCATTGTCATGTAAGTAATACCTGCACTAAGATTTTCTTAGGTATTAATTTTTATGATAATGCAATTAGGGTTAATTTCTATACAAATACATATCTATTTAACATTCATAATGACCTAGTAGTTGTAAGGAGGAAAAACAAACTTTTTAAAATACACTTTGTTCTAAGCATATGGGAAGAAATTAAGTAGGAGGAAAGAAAAATCTTAAGCTTATATGAATCTAAGTAATTTTTTATTATTGTATATTTTGCAATTTTCCCACCTTTTAACTGTGTTTAACTTTGCCATCAACCTTATGGGGTATGATGGCCTGAAATTCAAATTTGGACCCCAGGCACCTTGGTTCTCAAACTTAATTCATTACAGAAGGCAGTACCAGAAGCGATTTGTTCGCAAACAGAATCATTTTTCCCCATTAGAAATAATGTAAATTAAATTAATCCATTCCAGACCCCCAAATACAATGCATGTCTATTGTACTGTTTAGTCTATAAACTTATTTTCTTAAATTTATCGAACAAGCCCCCTACTAGCCTTAAAGGAATCAATCACCTTCAGCACTTGTTACAGAGGTGTCTTTCAGGTCAAAACGCTGTATCTTTGCTTGTTCATATATCACTGCCTCCAAAATGCAGTCACTAGCTCACTGCTTTTCCTTTATCCAAATCAACAACAGTTTTTCTACCTCTTCAATTACCTGTGATCATTGCTTCTTTCACAACCTTAGCAACATTAGCAACTCTTGATGGCCTCTTTATGTTTTAAAAGTGTGCTAATTGATTTCACCAGCAACATAAGCATCCTCTCCTTTGTTACCTTGAGATGCTTTTTGTCTTGCTGAGGTATCAGCAGAAAGGGTTGTCAGGTCAAAAACTGAAGTTTGGTTCTACCACTGAGACATTTTTTCTGTGAACAACTTGGTCGAGAACCAAATTGTTTGAGATGGGAGACTTTGAAAAATGAGGTTTGACTGTAATAAAGTTGCTTGGAGGATTAAATTTTTAAAATGGTTTCCTGTCTGAATCCTGCCCCAAGTTCCCACACACAAGACTTTTACATATAGACACATTGTCCTGGCAGTGAATATAGCTAACTCTTGGCTTTCATTCCACTGAACCAGGTTAGCTAGATATTAACTTGAACCCAAATTCCCTCAGTCCTGTAACCTGGGTTCTTAAATGGGTGAGAAAAGCTCAGGCCTTCAAAAACATGGCAAATGATTGAATAAAGTTAACACCAAAGGATTGTGCTTCTGATTAACAATAAACATTTATTATTACATCAGAAATTTTTAAGTTTTGCCAGTAATCATATATCTGTAATGGAAGATGGTAAAACATAGAATCTAGAAACACTATAGAGCAATTGGCCACTACTACTGTTATGCCCAGATTTCAGGATCCCCAAGAAACCAACAGGGAGCCAGCAGTCCGATGTAAAAGCAAAGAGTCCTTTATATTTCAAGCTAGCTTGAGCTCCCCGTCCACCACACTCACCGACACAACGGCAAGCCAAGTGGCCGAGAGACAGAACCCTGCGTAGAGACGGGTTTTATAGGGGGGGTTGGAGTAAGGGGAGGAGAAAGGAGTGTGCTCTGCCGATTGGCCAGGAGCAAGTCGGTGTCTTGTTCCTGGGTGTGGCTAGCAGAGTCTTAGACTTCCGGGAAGAAGCTCCTTGCTGAACACGTGGCTTCCCCAAAATGGAGGACACAGGATAAGATGGAGGGCATAGTCCTCGCCCTTTCATTAACTATCCTGTATCCATCTATTTAAAAGAGGCATATGTCCAACATTTCACTTTTTATCCAATCCCATAGGTTTCCCCGCTTTGCTTTCCCCCACCTCCCTAATCTATCACCAGTGGATTTCATGTTACCCACTTATATCTTCCCTTTTGATGGTAATTTATAAAAACAAGGTATAAACTCGCCATTCTCTGGAGCATAATCCTAATCCATTGAGATTCTGCTTCTTGGCAATTGTTGAGAGTTTGGCTCAAATACTCACAAAATTCTTTACAGGTTTGAATGTTTTGTTGTTGTTGTTGTTTTACATTAACACTATTTAGAAGTTTCCAAATTCATTTAGTAACTCAGGGAATTGTATTTGCCATGAATGAAAATTAAAACAAAAACAAAAAAATACCTCTTTTATGGTTAGTGACTTTTTTTTTTTTTTACTTCATGACAGTGTAGGGTCCATGTAAGTGATATTTTTAGAAGTGGGGTTGAAAGTGCTTTTCTTTGGCTCAGCTGGTGTGGATCAGTGTTTGAATGTAAACCCAGGAACCAAGAGGTCACTGGTTCCATTCCAGGTCAGGGCACATGTCTGGGTTGTGGGCTCAATCCCCAGTAAGGGATATATATTTTTTAAGTGTTTTTCTTTGGAAATATAAGAAAGATTCTTAGGCAAAAGGGAAGAGCAAAGAGCATGCATGTATCAAAACTTCTGTTTTCTCTTAATAGTCACCAGCTTCCCAAGTCATAATCTCCTTCAATATCTCTTTTATAAGATAAGAGTTTAGTAGACATTCAATTTGATATGGGATTTTTGGACTAGAACACGCCACGCGTGGGTAGGATAGTTCCCCGGATTCTTTTTCCATTGGAGTCGAAGAATGAATCCACAGACTGAACATGGTATAGAAAAGGTGGAAATTTATTGAAAACAAGTACAGACTCCCACATGGGGAAGGGGAAAGAATCCCACCAAGTTCCTGTTTCCATGTTTTATAAAGGCTGCAAGTCCCCATGTCCTGATTTCCCTTCTGATTGGTCCATATCCCCTTTTGAATTGGTTGCTACAGTAACTCCTAAAGCTCTCCTCCCTCATTGTCCTCCCATTCCCTCTGGGCTTTCTTCCTCCTTTATTTTGTAAATATAGGCCTTTTTGCTAATCCCAGTTTCCTTATCTTATGGAAATGTAACTGTTGCTGCTCCCTTGTTTTATGGAAATGTAACTTCTGCTCTATAGTCCTTTTATTTTTCTATGCACCCCCAATTCTAAAAATTCCCTAAACCTGCCTATTTCACCTCTAAAATTACTATTTTAATTTCTAATAGTAAAATGGTAGCTCTTATATGACTCTTCTATTATAATAAATTTAAGCATGACTGTAACTTCTACTGGCTTCCAAAGTAGTATATTTCTTTTATTTGTTACCTGGACCCAGGTATTACAAGTCCTAGTACTAGTTATTTTTTCCCTGATTATTTGATTTTTGTTTTAATTAAATACAGAGTTTAGATGTGAAAATTAGGTGTTTTAGTTTTCATAAGACAATAAGAAAAATATTATGTTTTATTAAAGAAATTAGATATATTTATTATAATATAATACTTTCCATTTGAAAATATTTTATATCAACACTACAGTATGTGATAACAATATCATTAAATGCTAAAAATAGTATGAAGAATGATCACTTTCTAGATATTTCTGTTTTTCAGAAAATTATCTTTTAATTTTTTAAATAAATTTTCATTGATTTTAGAGAGAGAAGGGGAGAAAGAGAGATGGTGAGAAAGAGAGAGCGAGAGTGATGGATGTGAGAGAGAAACCTCCTGCATGCATCCCGACTTAGGATAAAATCCACAACCTGGGTATGTGCTCTGACCAGGAATCAAGCCTAGTATATGGGGCTGTGCTCCAACCAACTGAGCTACACTGGCCAGGGTGGGTATTATTATAATTTAAATTAATCCTATATAATAAAAACCTAATATGCTCAGTGTCCGGTCATCAGTTCAACCAATCAAAGTGTAATATACTAGTGATATGCTAAGGCCATTCAACCGCTCACCATGAGGTTCACTGACCACCAGGGGGCAGACAGTTGACCAGTTGCTATGATGTGCACTGACTACTAGGGGACAGATGCTCTGACCAGTAGATTAGCTTGCTGCTGGGGTCTGGCCAATTGGGACTGAGCGAGATGGGACGGACATGCCCTGGAGCCCTCCCGCAATCCCTCCCCAGCTGGCCAATCTCCCACGTCCCTCCCCAGCCTTGATCGTTCACCGGTGGGGTCCCTCAGCTTGGCCTGTGCCCTCTCACAATCCAGGACACCTCAGGGGATGTCAGAGAGTCAGTTTCAGCCCGATCCCGCAGGCATAAAAGGCTAATATGCAATTAGACCATATGGCAGAGCAACCAGTCACTATGACACACACTGACCACCAGGGAAAATACACTTAACGCAGGATCTTCCCCCTAGTGGTCAGTGCACTCCCACAGGGGGAGTGCCGCTCAGCCAGAATCTGGGCTCACATCTGGCAAGTGCAGCAGCGGTTGCGGAAGCCTCTCCCGCCTCCGCAGTAGCACTAAGGATGTCCGAATGCAGGCTTAGGCATCAGTTGGACATCCCCCGAGAGCTCCCGGACTGCAAGAGGGCGCAGGCCAGGCTGAGGGACCTCCGAGTGCATGAATTTTGTGCACCAGGCCTCTAGTAGTTCAATAAAATTGCATCTTAATTGGGTTCACAGTTGTGTTACTTTTACTATAGTGAAAAAATAGCTAGTATTTTTACCCAAGCAGGCAAAACTTTCAAAATAAAATTACTTTTAAATTCATACACACATTTTATAAAAATAAGATCAGTTATCTTTCTTTATATTTCTGCTTCTTATTTTTAATCACAATTTTACTTGCTAGAATAAACGTAAGTGTAACATAAAACACATTATTATATCTTATCACTGATTACTTAATGTTAGCATTACTATCCTAATTATTTATAGACGTTTATTATTTTAGATCATCTAGCTAATGTGTTGTTGGAAATTTGAGGAAAATAGTATGTGGCCTTAAGAAAGAAAGATTTGGATATGAGCATATTATTTATTTTAAGATGGCCTTTCTCATTTTGATGAATGTCTAGGCTATTTAAATCCTTCCATGGAACCATGCTTTTAGTGTGAACTACTATAAGGTTTGACATTTAAAGTCAATTCATGTAATAAAAAGAGATTTTAAACATACTCTGTTAAGTCCAATAGAAAATAACACACCAAAAGTGGTTCTCAACATTGAAAGTGCACCAGAGTCACCTGATGGGCTTTGATGAAATAAAGATTTTCTGGCCTGGCTTTGGAGCTTCTGATCCAGTCGGCCTGGGTAGGATCTGAGTAGTCACCCGCTGTAATGCTACTGCTGAGACTCACTCCGTTAATTTCTCTAGTTTCTGCAACTGTAGCAAGTCAGATTACCAGAAATCTTCACACATAGCTCAATTGTTCCTATTTTCATAGAATGTGATTTTTACTTTTTGTTTCACTGGGGCTTGACAATAACATGTAATGTTTGAAAACAAGTGTTCTCCTTATTTCTAAGACATACTCTTTCTCTAAACCCAGCCTAAGCCCCTGACCCTCACAGTGTAGAGGCACAATGTATACAGGAATTATTCTGCTCATGCAATCCCAGTCATCCAGACATGAATGATTTCTAACCACACGTTAGACACTCACCTCTAGATCAGATTATCCTATTAATTAGCTCCAATGCATTTTTAACAGACTGCACATTATGTCTTCACTAGGTCATATCCCCTAGTATGCACTTTAGCACAATGCTCCCTGAACTTCATGTGCATAAAACTGCAGATTCAATGTCAGTAGGTTCAAAATGGGATTTGATATGTGCATTTCTAACAAGCTCCACTGTGATACTAAAGCTGTTGGTTGAAAAACAGATTTTGGTTGTTAAAGCAAGTTCTTCACATTAGCCTGAGACAAACCTATAGTAAAGAAACCTGTTTAACTTTCACCAAAAGTGTTTTTGTTTGTTTTTTTCTCCCAGAACAGTGTTTCCCTCCCCCACCTCCTCAGCACAGCTATGCTGCCCCTGGACCCCTGGAATGCTATTTGTCACCTCTCAGAACTAATGCTCCACAGAGTACATTTTGAGAAATGTCACTCCAGGTTAGTGGTTCTCAACATTGAAAGTGCACCAGAGTCACCTGATGGGCTTTGATGAAATAAAGATTTTCTGGCCTGGCTTTGGAGCTTCTGACCCAGTCGGCCTGGGTACGACCTGAGTAGTCACCCGCTGTAATGCTGCTGCTGAGACTCACTCCGTTAGTTCCTCTAGTTTCTGCAACTGTGGCAAGTCAGATTACCAGAAATCTTCACACATATATTCTGATTCTTTAACTCTCCATGGATGTTTCCTCAGGGCTATGCTTTAACATGGTGACTTTTTTTTTTTAAGATTAAATAATCTAAAATCAATAGAAAACATATTAAAAAAAGAAACAGAAAGTGAACGAGAAGCAGAAGATATAAAGAAGAACCAAATGGAAATCTTAGAATTAAAAATGCAATAAACAAAGTAAAAAGTTCAATGAGTGGATTCAAAAGCAGAATGGAGGGGTCGTGTTTATTTTTGCTTCTGTTGTCTGTGCTTTTGGTGTCATGTCTATTTTTATTTCTTACAACTGCAGGTGAATCTACAAATATCTCAAAATAAAAAGTGTGCCAAAACCGGTTTGGCTCAGTGGATAGAGTGTCGGCCTGCGGACTGAAAGGTCCCGGGTTCGATTCCGGTCAAGGGCATGTGCCTGAGTTGCGGGCACATCCCCAGTGGGAGATGAGCAGGAGGTGGCTGGTTGATGTTTCTCTCTCATCAATGTTTCTGGCTCTCTATCTCTCTCCCTTCCTCTCTGTAAAAGATCAATAAAATATATTAAAAAAAAAAGATTAAATAAAAAATATGCATATGATAATATGGAATATCATTTTGTAAATATCTTGTGTCAGTAGTCTTTAAATAAAAGATACATTATATATTCTTGTTAATATTTTCAATAAGAAAAAAATTCTCTCCCTTGATAGGATAGAAAATTTTAGTTATGAGTATTTTCATATAGATTTATGTGTATGGTATACACATACACACACACACACACACACACACACACATACAAACACATACGCATATTATTTCCTCCTCTCTGTATTGTGGCTTAATTCTTGTTATATGTAATTTCTAAAAATAGGTTAAATTGTTTTATTATCTCTATGTTTTTATGCCACATTTCTTAAATTCTTTAGAAAATCAATGCAATATTATAAATAAATAATATACCACAACATTCAAACTTACACATATATTTATCAATCTTATTACACAAACTACATCCAGAAATCACAAGTAATGCTATTACAGTACCCTGGTATCCAAGCACCTCATTTTCTCAGAAAATGTAATTCATGAAAAAATTTAGCATAGTAGAAACATTTTGAGTTCTGCTTTATAGAGATTTTGATTTTTAGCATGAAAAAAATAGATTAATGAAAAATAATCTATACAAGACATAGATAATAGTTAATTAAAAATTAATTTATACATTCAACAAATGCCATATTCTATCCATACATTTTTGTTGCTGGATAAATTAACTTCACTAAATATATGTCTTACTCCAGGCTCTTCCCTATTCCTTCCTCCATGAGGAGCAACTGGAGTCAAAAATGCAAGGCTGTATTGTCAGTTTGTCTAGCTGACAGGATCTGAAGATTAAATTTCTCACAGCCCTTCATATTGGTAGGAATTTCATAGATAAAAATCTACTAAATGGTTAGAAATATAGTTTCTACCCATTACACCTGTGATAATGTATCACTTCCAAATTTGTTTTGGGATCTAAAGATAAAAAATATCAATGTTGCACTTTTTAAGAAAGTAAAATAATATTAAAATAGACAAGTTTTCTATACTTCTCATAAAATCAATTTATATTTTTCATTTCTAATAGATACCATTGCCAGAGAATACATTTTTCTTCTTTATTAAGCTGAATACAGAAAAATTATGAGAACCTAACTTGTCATCTCACACTTTTTAGTTTGGTCATTATTTGGATGTTTAAGAAACCTAGTGTTATCACTCTTCACCAATTTATTCTTAGTAAATAGTTGGAAATTAGTCAATTGATTGCCATACTCTCTATAAAAGCTTTTTGATTTAGGGTTTTCTCCTATTTTGCAAGAAAGTAAAATGTTTAGTCAAAAAATAAATAACTTGCTGCCTAATAATAACACTTTATGCAGTAGTTTAATGGATAGGTTTGTGTTCTTTTATGTCAAGGGAGATTAAAGAAGACAACAAAATTTTAACAGTTTTTTGTTTGTTTGTTTTTTCTGTTTTCTAAAAAATTTTTAAGGATTTACCACATGGAAACTTGCCTAGCTGGCATCTGTCAATCATTCAGAGGCTTTACAATAGGCATCAAAGGATAGCATAAAAAAATAATGTGTTGCAACCCAGCCAGTGTGGCTCAGTGGTTGAGCATTGATCTATGAACCAGGAGGTCATGGTTCAATTCCCAGTCAGGGAACATGCTGGAGTTTCAGGTTAGATCCCTAGTAGGGGGTGTGCAGGAGGCCACTGATCAATGATTCTCTCTGATCATTTATGTTTCTATCTCTTTCTTTTCCCTTCCTCTCTGAAATCAATAAAAATATATTTAAAAATTAACGTATTGTAAACTTAGACTTTGGGTGGTGAATGGCATAGCAGAAAGACCTTTTATAAAATAGTGAGAAGTGACGAGAATGACTTGTGGCAACTCCCAGAGAGGGAAGTGTCCGTCTGAAAGCTAAAAGCAGCTCTTACAGTGCCTCTTGAATTACTGGTTTCGACTGTAGAGTAGTCATTCAAAAATAGAGTGATATGCAAAGAGTAGAAAATAATCAGTACCAGCCCAAAGACAAAAACAAAGAGAAAATTAGATATGAATTCTGGGAGACAATGACAACTAAACTTCAATATTTGCCAGTCTGATCCAAATTGGGAATCCATTTCACTTGTGTAAAATTTATTTTATATTTCTTGGGTAATTAAGAAACAAAAGATAGACACTTATACTGAAAACTGTTTATTAGTCTAGAATATTCAAGATATGCTTTTCC
This sequence comes from Myotis brandtii, assembly GCF_000412655.1. NCBI lineage: Eukaryota > Metazoa > Chordata > Mammalia > Chiroptera > Vespertilionidae > Myotis > Myotis brandtii. Next base: position 2,395,041 of record NW_005368305.1, on the reverse strand, counting down.
TAGGTTCTATTCTCCATACTCTTTCCAGTTTTGTGATTTTCTATATTCTCTCACTCATGTAAAGTACATATTCACTAAATGTATACAAGCTACACTTGAGCTATTCCTATTATAAAGGGAGGGGACAATTATAAGAAATGCAGTGTATTCTGAGAAATGTAGTTTCTACACATTATACCTGTCATAATATAGCAATTTCAATTTTTTTGTGAGATCTAAAGATAAAAAATACCAACATTGCACTTTTTAAGAAATTAAAACATTGTTGCTTTTCCTTGCCTCTAAGAGAAAATTTATTTTTATTTAAAAGAAAAACAATAACATGCACAGTGTTGGAAAAAAGGTAAAATGCAGGAGAGCTGGTACCATGAAGATTTGAGACATGAGTTAGGTGAAAAAGGAGTACAGGGACTAGAGTGATGTGAGAATGGCAAGTAGAGAGTAGACCTTGACTTCATTTATGACTATTCAAATTTATCTTTATAAGTACATTCATGAATTTGTGTGAATAAATCATTCATAAAAATAATATGTACATATTTTATATGAGTCTTTATGTGTCTGTACTTCAAATATAATAGAATTTCCTTTGGTGTTGTATACTTCTCAAAGCAGAAAACAATGACATACTGAACTTTATGGAATTCAGTATGCAATTGGTCTCCAGAATTGTAGGAAATATTACATTACAAGTTTATGTAATGAAACTTGATTTAGGCCTTCAATAATAATTACTATTTGCTTATGTACAGAGGATGGAGACAGACATTCCAAAGAATTGGGGCGACATAATTTTAGGGGGAAAACTGAGCAAAGGCACAAATGCCAATGAAATGGCTATGGATGTGTACGAAACAATAACATGAGCTTGGTTGGAATGGAATATCTATGCTGAAAATTTTGAGAAATAAGTTTGGACGAACTACGTACTAAAAGAATATAAAAAATCTAACTAAATATTTTATATTTGTGGATACAGGAACTAGATTATTGAACAGTTCTTGATATGGAAAAATATGGTTTGAAAGGTAATTATTTGAAAGCTTTTCTGTGGAGATGGGAGTTGGTGTTTGTGGGACAGGGAAATGAAGGCAGGTTTAAGTGGGAAGCAGAGCTTGGCCAAACTCTCAGTAAAGATCTGAGAGGTGGCAGCCATGGAAATGAAAGATAAAGGATCTAAATTAATGTATCATAGCGAAATGACATGTAGCAAATCACTGTAACTTAAGAAAAAATGGACTGTGTGATGGGATACTAGTCTATCACATGGATTTGGTTTAAGCTAAGATATCCATGAGCCAAAAACTTTGTATTGGTTATTCTTTAAATATTTTTATTGATTTCATAGAGGGAGGGAGAGAGATAGAAACATCAATGATGAGAGAATAATTGATGGGCTGCCTCCTACATGCCCCCCACTAGCAATAGATTTCACAACCCCAGGCATGTGGCCTGACGAGGAATTGAACCAGGACTTCCTGGGTCATAGGTTGATGCTCAACCACTGAGCCACACCAATCAGGCTGTATTCTTTATTTTTAATGGTAATTGCTAAATGAATAAATACTTTACTTTTTTAAATGAACCTTAAGGACATTTGTTATGCTAAGTGAAATAAGCCAGACTTAAAGGGCAAATATGGTTATTAATTAAGAAGGAAGCAAAGGGAAGGCCAAATAATATGGGCATGCCATTTGTGTCAGAAAGCTGCAGTTTAACACTCTCCAGGTCTGTTCCCCGCAGATTCCTGAGGGAAGGGACTGGACAATCGACGCATGCCCGAAAGTTAGACAGAAACGCCTTTCACCTGTGACAACCCTGTGTGACCAATAAATAAGGGGATGGGTGGGTTGTGGGATGTGCACGTAGAACTCAGGGGCCTCTAGCGTCGCATGGAGAAGTCTTCCCAGAGGGAGGTGGATCCTCTGCTGCTGGGCACTCAGAGCTGTGCCTGACGCCTTCCCGCACCCTGAACCGGACGCCTCTCCACACCCTGAACCAGACGCCTCCCCACACCCTGAACCAGCCGCCTCCCCACACCCTGAACCAGACGCCTCCCCACACCCTGAACCAGGCGCCTCCCCACACCCTGAACGTGTAGAGGGCTTCCTTCTCCCAGGTGTGGATCGCCGGTCCCGGGTGAGGTAAGCACCCTGGCTGAAGGCCTTTTTGCATTCGCTGCATGTGTGGCCTCTGTTGATGGATGAGTCTGGAGCTGTTGTGGACCACCTTCCTGAACTCACCACACTGATAGGCCTCCTCTCCCCTGAGGATCCTCTGATGCTCGGTGAGGTGCGTTCTCTGGCTGAAGACTTTGCCACAGCCATTACATCTAACCTAAACCTGTACATATATGCAAGAGAGTGAGTAAAATATAGTATTTACCGCCACTTGAGCAGGAAATCATTTAGGCATTTGTAATTCTGGGAGTCAAGTTATGTGGCTGTGCTTTCTATTTTTGAGAAATAACTAGAGATAATAGGGTAATTTTAAATATATATTAGAATTTGTTCTTGATTTATTTATGTGTTCATACATTTACTTACTCAGTTATTTATCTATTTATCTTCCCCATAAAGATAGAATTTATGGGGGAAAAGAACACCCATTTTTTTCACCAATAGTAGTGAAATATCCATAATATAAATTCTACCTTTCTCTTCTTCATTTAAACCTTCATTTTATTTTCAGGAATATGTTGGTACATATTAGAGCGTTAAGAACTGAATTAGTGAGCTTAGAGAAAGTCTGTTTAAAACATTTAAAACTTTTTTTTCATATTGCACTTATTTTCCCTGTTTCAGACCTATGCTCATCAGCTATGCGATACTGGCCTTTGTTCCCCTCCCTGTGACTCCAGCCTTCTGCCTTCCATTCCAACCTGGTCATTCAATCCAAGCATGTCAAACTGACAGCCTGCAGGCTGCATGTCTCATTTATTTGGCCTCTGTTAGCCTTTGAGTTTGACATGCTCGGTATACACACTCCCAGACAAAACACATAATACCATGTTTAGAGGGAAATATGCTTTATGCATCATTCATTTAACCTGAAATGCTTTCTTCTTTCATAAATGAACTCCTTGTTGATCTCTGGGAAAGTGTCTTGCTCTCCAAAGTTTTGTTCTCCTGCCTTTACATTTGAAAGCATTGAACAACTATTTATTTTGCCTTGTATATCTGTAGGCAAAATCTGTTCCTCTTATATTACAGTTCCCCGAAAAGCCAAACGCTACTCACTCTTTAGAAAGTAAAGCAATATTTATTTCTGGTAAAGATTCTGTTTTCACATATCAAAAAATTATATATGTAAATGATAGTAGAAAATGTGGACTGCAATTTCTTTGGGGACATATTAAGGGATCAGTAGAAGAATGTTTATTATTTCATCTCGAAAGTGATTTCTTGAACTTTTAAAATTTATACAACAGCTATAAACAATAGATTGTGAATAAAACAGATTCAATTTCCATACCTGTAAAAGTGAAATATATCCCCCTCCCCTCCACAAGGCATACATATTTTCTCTGCTCAATTTCATTGAAAGCTAACTTTTTGTGAAGAAAGTAATGACCCAGAGTTATGATCTCAATAATATAAAACTTTGCAGGCAATTTTAGGTGAATGTTCTCCTATGTACATTTTATTGATTATATGTCTAATTTTCTGCAAATATTGATGATAATTAATAATTAATTTAATATTTTTTTGAAGAATATAATAAAACTAGAGGCCTGGTGCACAAAATTTGTGCATGGGGGGTGGTGTCCCTCAGCCCATCCAGCACCCTCTCCAACCTGGGACCCCTCAGGGGATGTCTGACTGCCGGTTTAGGCCCGATCCCTGTGGGGATCATGTCTTGCTCTCCAAGAGACACATTCCTCTCACAATCCGGGACTGCTGGCTCCCAACCGCTCACCTGCCTGCCTGCCAGATTGCCCCTAACCGCTTCTGCCTGCCAGCCTGATCACCCCCTAACCACTCCCCTGCCAGCCTGATCGACGCCTAACTGCTCCCCTGCTGGCTTGGTCACCCCCAACTACCCTCCCCTGCAGGCCTGATTTCCCCCAACTGCCCTCCCCTGCCAGCCATCTTGTGATGGCCATCTTGTGTGATGGCGTGATGGTCAATTTGAATATTACCTCTTTATTATATAGGATATCCATAGTTTCAAGCATGGCTTTTTGTTATTTCCTTTATACTTTCTTTTGCGTATATTCTCTTTGTGAACTTCCACAGATCTAATTAGGGAAGATATATAGACTATTCTATCATCTTGATGGGGGAGAGGTTTGCTTTCATTATCATCTGAAGTATGTATTCAATATACTATAAACAAATATCTACTATCAAAGCAAAGTATTTTTTCTGGAAACAATGTTCCTTTGATTTGATTTTGAAAATGGTCTTTATAACCTCTGCCCACTCTTCTGTTCAGTTAGTTTTAAATAATTCAAGAAAACTGCTTTCAATTTGTCCTGTATCGCGTAAAAATTTTCTCAGTTATTTTGATAGCAAATATGCATATTCAAGGGATTTTGTAGCACTTAACACATTGTATGCGGGAAACGTATTTATATGTTTTACGTTGACTGTAAGTAGTAGAGCCACCTGTTACTACCTGCAAACAATGTGTTCATTTCATATATATTCGTAATTGCATATTTGACAACAGAGAGATAGGTTTACTTTTCCTACTGGCTTAATATACCTTCCAATAGAAAGTTACGTTTATTCTACAATGATTTTTCTTAAATAGTATATTGTAACCTATATACATGCAAAGAATTTTATACATTTCAAAATCTTCCCCACAAATTATTATGCAGATAGTTGACCCTTCATGGATGAATTGAATGAATATGAGAATATAAGTAATAAAATAACCATTATCTAATCTACATGAAGACATGTGATCACTGATAAAAAATTGAATTCAATGTCCTCAGGGTAATTTGTGAGAAAGATTTTAAGATTTAGGTAAGAATGTTATGGCAATAGTGGTTTCATTTCAGGAGGGGTGGGAGGCATATATATTTTAGGTGCCTACAGGAGTCAGAGTTTGAGAACCATAAATTAATGAATGGTGCACATTTGTTTCTTAAATGAGAACATTGGATTTAAGAAGGTTGTGTGAAAGAATTTAATACAAGTAATTACTGGAAACCTTGAGATGATGATACACAAGTCCTAACAACTAACTTAATCTTTTTTTAAAAATTAATCTTTATTGTTGAGATTATTACAGATGCCCCTCTTTTTTCCTCCCATAGCCCCCCTCCACCTGGTTCCCACCCTACCCCACGCCCTCGCCACCCTATGGTCTGTGTCCATAGGTAATGTATACATGCATATAAGATCTTTGTCTAATCTCTTCCCGCACCCCCCACATTCCCTTCCCTCTGAGAATCGTCAGTCTGTTCCATTTCCATGCCCCTGATTCTATTCCATTCACCAGTTTATTCTGTTCATCAGATTTTTTATTCATATGATTTTTAGATTCACTTGCTGATAGATATGTATTTGTTGTTCATATTTTTTATCTTTACCTTTTTCTTCTTCCTCTTCTTAAAGAATACCCTTCAGCATTTCATATAATACTGGTTTGGTGTTGATGAACTCCTTTAGCTTTTTCTTATCTGTGAAGCTATTTATCTGACCTTCAATTCTAAATGATAGCTTTGCTGGGTTGAGTATTCTTGGTTGTAGGTTCTTGCTATTCATCACTTTGAATATTTCTTGCCACTCCCTTCTGGCCTGCATCATTTCTGTTGAGAAACCAGCTGGCAGTCATATGGGTACTCCCTTCTGTTTTTCTCTTGCTGCTTTTAAGATTCTCTCTTTGTCTTTTGCCCTTGGCATTTTAATTATGATGTGTCTTGGTGTGGTCCTCTTTGGATTCCTCTTGTTTGGGGTTCCCTGTACTTCCTAGACTTGTAAGTCTATTTCTTTCA
>NW_005368305.1:2386113-2389008 GCF_000412655.1 Myotis brandtii | reverse complement strand
ATAATTCGGATGTTGGTATGCTTGAAGTTGTCCCAGAGGCTCCTTACACTATCTTCATATTTTTGGATTCTTTTTTCTTTTTGCTCTTCTGGTTGGGTGTTTTTTGCTTTCTCATATTTAAAATTATTGATTTGATTCTTGGGATCCTCTAATCTACTATTGAATCCCTGTATATTATTCTTTATTTCAGTCAGTGTATGCTTAATTTCTGACTGGTCCTTTTCCATTTTTTTGGCATTCTCACTAAGATCCTTGAAAGTCTCACTAAGTTCCTCAGAGGTTTCTAGAAGATTCTTGAGTAACTTTATAACCATGGTTTTGAACTCTATATCCAGTAGTTTGCTTTCTTCTATTTCTTTCATTGTGACATGTTTCTTTGTCTCCACATTTTGGCTGCTTCCCTGTGTTTGTTTCTATGTATTGGGGAGCTGCTAAGTCTCCTTGAGTTGATAGAGTGGCCTTGTGTAGTAGGTGTCTTATAGAGCCCAGTGTCTCAGCCTCCCAAATCACCTGAGGTGGACAATCTTGGCGCACCCCTTTGTGGGCTATGTGCACAGTATTGTTGTAGTTGAGACTTGATTGTTTTTGGTGTCCATGGGAGGAATTGACCTCTAGGCCAATTGGCTGTGGGGACCAGCTGCAACTACAGTGGGAGAGATGCTGTGCAGGAGATAGCCTTATGGAACAAGACTTGCTTCACTGGGGCTTTGGTGCTCACTGATTCTGCCCCTTGAGTGTGTCACTTATGGATGTGAAGAGTTGTAATCTGGTAGGGTCTCACACTGACCACTAGGTACACTGGTTCTTGGGTCTCCAGGGAGGTGCAAAGTCAGCATTGCTTGGGGCCATCCAGCAGGAGCTACAGAGAGATCTTCAGATTCCTCCTCTTTGTATCGGATTTGGAGGTGCCCAGATGAGGCCCAGCTGTGAACCAAGGCAGGCTGGTGCTGGTGCCAGTTTTTAGGCCTTTTATTTATAGGTTTGGGGCTCCCTGACCCAGTTGCATCTTGTTTGACATGTTTTTAGCCTGAGAAAGGACAGACCATTCATTTGCAAAAGCTGCTACACACAGCTTGGGTGGGGTTGTAAATTTGGTGGGGTGGGGTCTCAGGGAATCACCAGGGTGGAGCAAGCAGAAATGGCTGCCAGTCAGCCTTGCACCAGTGAGGTCCCAGCATGGAAACAATGACTGCTGTGAGCATCTCTGTCTGGAAGAAAGCCACTCCTGAGTTCCTGTCCTGATGCCAGACAGTTCAGTTTCTCCCCATATGTGTCTGGGTCCCCCAGAGCCTCGCCCAGCACTGGACCTCAGAGGAAGTGGGAGCTTGTAAATTCAGTTCATGGAACAGACCCAGGGGCAGCTGGGTCTCTAGCAGCCTGTGTGTCACTCAGCCCCAATCGGCACAGTCCATAGTTCTTACAAGCAGCTCATAGGGACTTCTTTCCGCAGCTTTGGGACCATGGGCTGGGATCTGGTGTGGGGCTGGGACTTCTGGTACTCCTTGCTCCTCCAGGTGGCCTGCACAGAGGTTATCTCCTTCCTAATTAAAAAAGGCAGCATACCCGAGTGACTGACCATCCCATTCTACGCCTCTGCACCTCCTACCAGTCTCTGTGTGCTTTCTTCTTTACCTCTCTAGTTGTAGTACTTCCACTCAGCCAGCTTTCCTGTGGTTCTGGATGATAGTTGCTCTGTATTTTAGTTGTAATGTTGATGTGGTTGTGAGAGGCAGCAAGTACAGACGGTTACCTATGCTGCCATCTTGGTTCCTCCCATTGCATTCTAACTTAATCTTTTAAAAGATATAATAATTATAACTTAGTTCACATTTTAAAGAAGACTTTTCATATTAAGGGAATGTAGAATAACAATAACATCCATAGCTATCTATGATTTGCATTCAAGCATACTTACAGTATGATGAGGACCTCTACAAAAACTTCTGGTAGATTAATTACTTGACTTTGACCCTGTGTTTTTTGTGCTCCTCGGAATCATTTGGATACTTCAAAAACTAGTGAGTTATTATAGATCTACTAGCTGCAGCTTAGAATACACATCTAGAAAAGTAGAAATTGCTGAAGGTGTAAAGGTATGGCGGCATAGGTAAACACCTGAAATTGCTGCCTCCCACAACCACTTCAAAACTACAACTAAAAGACAAAATGGACACCATCCAGAACCACAAGAAGGCTGACTGAGTGGAAATTCTACAACTAGAATGAAAGAGAAAAGCACACTGAGACTCAGAGGAGGTGTGGAAGTAAAGAGCAGAGATATGGAGGCGCGGAAAGGGCTGGCAACTGAGGACATGGTTGTCTTTTTCAATAGGGAGGGAGACACAAGCTCCCAACTGCTCTGAACCCCAGTTCTGGGTGAGTCTCTGGGGACACAGACTCATACGGGGAGAAACTGGACTGTCTGGCATTGGACGGAACTCAAGGGCGCTTTCTCTCAGAAGTGCTTGTAGCAATTACTTCAGGACACTGAGACCCGGATCCTCTTAGGGCAGGGCTGAGGATCAGCCATAGCTGTTTGCTCTGCCCTGTTGATTCCCTGAGACCCCTCCCCACCCAAGGTGTGCCCAAAGACTTTTGCATATGAATGGCCTGGCCCTTTGCAATCTAAAATTACCTAACAAACTGCAGCTGGGTCAGAGAGACCCAGAACATCCAAAAGAAGGCCCAGAGCCCCATAGCAGCTTGCATTGCTTCACAGCTGGGCCTCATCTGGGCACTACCAAACCCCAAACAAGGAAGAGGAATCTGCAGATCTCTCCATAGCTACTGCTGGGTAGCCTCAGGCAGAGGCTAAATTAGCACCTCCTTAGAGATCCAAGTGCCAGTGTACCCAGTGGTCAGAGTGGGACCATCCAGATTACAACTCCTCAGATC
>NW_005368305.1:2382027-2384816 GCF_000412655.1 Myotis brandtii | reverse complement strand
CGTACACCTATGGATGAGGACAGTGGGGGGGGTAAGGGCAGAGGGTGGGGTGGGAACCAGGTGGAGGGGAGCTATGGGGGGAAAAAAGAGAAACAAATGTAATAATCTGAACAATAAAGATTTATTAAAAAAATTCAAAATAAAAATTGCTGAAATTGTGAAAAAAATGCCAATGAACACACACTAAAACTGAAGGTGTTACTCATTAAAAAATCTTAACTGCCTTTCCTAACTATACTAAATATAAAGCAATTTATGAAAAGGAGCAACAAAGATATAATTTTTGAAAAAAATTTCTGTCAGACATGATTTTCATCAAAAAGGAGACGCAACAGGCTAATAATATGTTGATTCTGAAAAAGATTTGGATGATGGTATTTTTTACAGTCTCATTAACATATTAAATCAATCAAATTTAAAGTACATGATGACTAAGATGTTTTATAGCAGCATTGGGGTATTATTACAAGATATTAACTGATGTATTTTTTCTTTCCAACACTTCTTTCTACCCTTCAAGCTGTCTTTTCCCAAAGAATAGAATGAAGAGAGGGCACGAAAAACCAGATTTGCCTTAAAGTTTGATGTAGCAGAAAACACATGAGTGAAAAAGATAAAATTTTCAGCTTTTGATTTTCAAAACAGACTGTTTCGGGCTTAGTAATAATTAATAGAAACATATGTGATTATGAAAATGCTTTTTCCCCCTGGATAAGACAAGATCCCACAAGCTAGAGGGGGAGAGAGCAATATTGAATGGAAGTGTTATGGGCTGAATTATGTACCCCAATATTCATATGCTGAAGTCCTATCCCAGTATCTTAGAATGTGACTGAATTTGTAATAAGAACTTTAAAGAAGTAATTAAGATAAAATGAGGTCCTATCGATGGGCCTTAATCTGACTGCTGTTCTTACAAGAGGACATTAGGACAAAGGCCTGGAGAGAAGACCAGATGAAGGCACAGAGGCTAGACAGCATCTGTTAGTTATCTATCCCTCAAGACTCCAACAGAAACTAATGTTACTGACAATCATCATCTCCAGAATTCCAAAATATAAATTTTTCCTCTTTACTTATTCTGAGGTAGTTTTATGGCAATTACAGCAAACTAGTACAAAAAGTGAAAGATTTAGGTACAGGTGTGGGTTGAGTAATTAGAAAGAGTCTTTGGCCCTGCTCTTCTCCCAATCATATTAGCCCCTTAGCTAAGACTATTTTGATAAAGAGTTGTATCTGACTTCATTCTGACATGATGGGAGATGCAAATCTTGTAGGAGCTCATCATTCACACTCGGTATGTACCAGTTATGTGGTCATTTTCTGTGCTCCTTAGTAGGTACAGGTATTAGTTATAAAACAGCTGCTAAATCTGAAGTTGTCTTATGGTCATGATTTTGTCTGATATGACAGTTATTTTCTTATTAATTTTCTGTCTGGGTGATTTTTCCACTGATGTGAGTGGGGTATTAAAATCCTCTACTACTATTGTATTACTGTAGATTTATCTCTTTATGCCCATTAATAATTGCTTCATATATTTAGATGCTCCTATGTTTGGTATATAGATATTTATTATTGTGATAGCCTCTTCTTGGGTTGACCAATTCATTATTATGTGGTGGTTTTGCACTTGAATATGTTGTTGCATTGTGTCTTTCTTTGATCAATACATTACAGCAAAGGTGATTTTGTGCCTGAGCTTCAAAAGGCATATTGTTTTTACCTTATTTTAGACCATTACTGAGCAAGCCCACGTTAGCTTATTGGAGAAGTTTATTGAAGAGAATCAAGACATATGAGAATGATGCTATATCCTTGACCATTCAGCTCCAGCAGGACCACTGGCTTGAATGCACTTACATATGTGAACCCAGGCAAGTCCAGAAGAACTGCTTGGCTAAATGTCGTTCAAATTGCCAATCCACATAGTCATGAACTGATGAGTGGTATTTATTTTAATCTACTAATTCTAGGTAGTTCGTTATACAGCAAAGGGTAATGGTATGTATGATATTCCATGTGCAAATAAGTTGTTTGGAATAACTTAAAACATAGTTGAGGAGATACTTATGTAATGGTTTTTCAGTGAAGTGTGAATGTCTGTCACATTTAGATATTCTGAACTAGTGAAGAAGGTGACAAATTCCAATATTTAAATTCAAAATTATTTTATTAATAAAAATGTCCACCAAATATTACCAAAGTTATATCTATAATGGACAAATAAAATATAAAATATATAAATGAAACACAACAAAATATAATAAAATATAACAAAAACCATGTTGATTCTATTTGTCATGACTGGGGAAAAGTACTGACAGAAAAGCAATTATAAGGACTATGACATTCCCTATTAAGAGTAGGAGTAGAGCCACACAGCTTGACTGTGACAAATCAAACTGTAATGTAAGTGGCTTACATTAAGCTTTTGATTATCAAGACATCCATTTCAAAAAAACACACAAAAGCACACACACAAAAAAACAAAAACAACCATATAAGGAATTAGCTGCACCCTCCCATGAAGCTCCCTTTTTCAGAAAGCCATGGGTAATTAGACAACTAACCACTTGAGTGATTCTGCTTCTACTTTTCTAAGCCCTAATTCTTGCATTCAGACTTTTGGGCTTTAAATTGGCCACTAAAGAGCAAACCCAAGGGAAACCCTAGATACTCCACCTTCTCCCTCAGACTCTAATCAAAGCAGATCCCAGATTCCTGTGCTCTTCTCTCTCTCCTCCCCTACTCTTTCCCCTCTCCTCCCTTCCCTCCTTCCCTCCCCC
>NW_005368305.1:2357794-2381930 GCF_000412655.1 Myotis brandtii | reverse complement strand
CTCCCTCTCCCTCTCCCTTTCCACAGCCTTGCTGTGTGGCCCTCGGGCATGCCATATAAACTCCAGGACTTACAAGTAATAAATCTTGTTTCTCAAAGTTTCCTGATGGTTGTTGCTGAAGTGCAACCCGCAATCATAAGAATCACAAGGGTGGATTCAGCCACAACAGCGGTGCTCCTTGGGAGCAATGTCTGTGGGAGGCACCAGCCAAGTGAGTGTTTCAAGTATTCCTGTCAAGAGCATTTGTCAGCAGGCTGGGACCTACACAACACACACACATACAGACAATTGTGATTCTACTCTAACAAAGGAATTGAGGTGACCATGTACCAGGACCAACAACACAGTTTACCCACTTTCTCTGACAGCAATTTAAGGACATAGTTCAACATTGCTAGTGAAAATACAATGCAAAGGAGCCATCTTACATTAAGGTCTACCACTGTGTATTTGAGGCCCATTTAAAAAACCAAATAAAGGGATATTTTGCTTTTAGAAAAACAAACTGTACATGTTTTCTCCCATAAAGGATTACAGGGCACAAAGAAAAATATCAGAGATTTTAGGATTCCAAATGGTTTGTGTACCAAGCATCCTTCTTATTAGAGAAGCTAAGTGTGAGCTGGATTTTTTTTTCTCTGTAGTCAAGGGGACACATATTTTTCAGACCAGTCTGGGAGAAATGAAAATATGAAAAGCATCCTGATTTAAGCAAAAGGGCACTGCCTTAGAAGCTAGAGAACCATTATTCTAGCTCTAACTTTTTAGCTGCTTTTTCATTAGGTTTTCTGGATTCCGTCAAAATGAATGGGTTGGACTAGATCAGTGATTTTCTCACTATGTTCCTAGAATCCAGAGATTTCTGGAAGTCCGACAGAGAGAGATGGAAGAAGAGAATAGAAGGACAATGGCCCAAAAACAAGAACTGTGAGGATTCTGGCCTGCCACATCCACTTCTAACATAGCAGTGCTGATATGTTTTGTTTTTGAGTTTCCTCATGATAATATATTAAACATATATTTTATATTTATTTTTTATGATTTTGAAAGTAATGCATTAACTTTGCAGAAAAATTATTTTTAAAAATTTAGGACTGCATGAAGGCAGAACTGCAAATCACATAAATCTCATAATTCAAAATAATGTTATTTAATATTTTTCCTGAATATATATGATCTGATTATTTTCTCTTTACACATCCCTGAAGTTTAGTTAGTGGGTCGAAATGTTAAAAATATTTTCTTCACATCCTCATCAGTGCTTGCTTGTTGATTTATAAACTAGAGGCCCAGTGCACAAAAATTTGTGCACTCGGGGGGCGGGGGAGGGGGGGTCCCCCAGCCCAGCCTGTGCCCTCTCGAAGTCTGGGACCCCTCGGGCATTGTGGTTTCATTAGTGATGTTGAGCATCTTCTCATGTGTCTGTTGGCCATCAGCATGTCCTCTTTAGAGAAAATTCTAGTCATGTCCTTCGCCCATTTTTAAACCAGATTATTTGTTTATGTTGAGCTGTATGAGTTCTTCATATATTTTGGATATTAATTTCTTATCAAATAGATCATTTGCAAACATCTTCTCCCATTCAGTAAGTTGCCTTTTTGTTTTGTTGGTGGTTTCCGTTGCAGCGCAAAGCTTTAATGTAGTGCCCTCGGCTTATTTTTGCTTTGTTGTCTGTACCAAAGGAGACATAGCCAAAAATAATTTTGCTAAGATCAATGTCAAAGAGTGTATTTCCTATAATTTCTTCTAGAAGTTTTATGCTTTCAGGTGTTACATTTAAGTCTTTAATCCATTTTGAGTTTTTCTTATGGTGTAAAAAGTGGTCTAATTTCTTTTGCATATGTCTGTCTATTTTTTTACACCATTTATTGAAGAGACTGACTTTACCCCATTGTATATTCTTGCCTCCTTTCTGATAGATTAATTGACCATATAACATGGGTTTATTTATGGGCTCTCTATTCTGTTCCATTAATCTATGTGTCTGTTTTGATGCCAGTATCTTGCTGTTTTGAATATTATAGCCTTGTAGCATAGTGTGATATCAAGTAGCATGATACCTTTTTTCTTCTTCCTCAAGATTTTCTTAGCTATTTAGGTCTTTTGTGGTTCCATATAAATTTTAAGATTATGTGTTCTAGTTCTATAAAAAAATGCTATTCTATAAAAAGGGATTGCATAAATTCATGTAATCATTATTGAAAACCATGTGAAGATTCTTTAAAAAATTGAAAATGAACTACAATATAACCCAGAATTCCACTTCTGGGTATTTATCCAAAGAAATTCATAATACTAATTCAAAAAGGTATATGCACTCGTATGTTTATTGCAGCGTTATTTACAGTTGCCTACATATGGAAGAAACCTAAGTGTCCATCAATAGATAAAAAGATTAAAAAGATGTGGTGCACATATACAATGGAATATTACTCTGCCATAAAATAATGAAAGCTTACCATTTGTCACCACATGGATGGACCTAGAGGGCATTATGCTAAGTGAAAAAAAAGTCAATCAGAGAAAGACATATACCATATGATTTTACTTATACATGAAAACTAAAAAACAAATGGACTAGCAAAACAGACACAAACTTATAGATACAGAGAACAAATTGATGGCCATCAGATGGGAGGGGATTATGGGGATGGGTGAAAAAAGGTGAAAGGGATTGAGAAGTACAAATCACCAGTTATAAAAAGAAATAGTCATGGGGATGTAAATTATAGTATAGGGAATATAGTCAATAATGTTACAACAGCTATGTATGTTGTCAGATGGATACTAGACATGTCCGGATGAGCACTTCATAAAGTATATAAATGTCTAATCACTATGTCATACACCTGACACTATTAAAATATTGTATGTCACTATGTAAGAAAAAGTAAATTAATTAAAAATAAAAAAATACTGTTAAAATGTTTAAAGGACTTAGACCTTGGTCCACGAAGCTTACTTTATGTTTAAAGGACTTAGACCTTGGTCCACGAAGCTTACCTTCAGCAAATATTGTAATAAATTTCCATTCCACCTGTGGTGTAGAAGAGTTCTATAATTATTAAACTCATGCAAATTTAGTGTTATCATAAAAAAGGTAATTTAGTAGAAATAAAATGTAGCTCATTGAAGCCTTCTATTAGTTTCCTATTGCTCCTGTGACAGATTGCCACAAAACAGCATACACCTATTATCTTATAGTTCTAGAGACCAGAAGTCCAAAATTTTATTCCTTTTGGAGGGTTTAGGGGAGAAGCTGCTCCTTGTCCTTTCCAGCATCTAGTGTCTACCCACTTTCCTTGACCTGCGCCTGCATCCCTCTGCCCTCAGCTTTCCTTGCCACCTCTCCATCTCAGACTTTTCTGCCTCCACCTTCCACTTTTTTAGTAGCCTTGTGATTATATTGGGCCCACCTAACTGATCCAGGATCATCCCCCTATTTTAAGATCCTTAACTTAATTACATCAGCCAAGTCCCTTTTGCATATAAAGTAACGTATTCACAGGTATTGTCAGTTAGATGATGAACAGCTTTGAGGGATTGTGATTCTGTCTACTACAAGCTTCTATTTGCATCACATGTTGAATGATCATTTGCGTTTCTTCTACCATAAAATATCAATTACGTAATCATTTCTTATTAATACTTAGTCTAAGAAATTATTTAATGTGCCTTAAGAAGAGGTACATATTATCATAATATAAAACTTTAAAAAATATATATTTCTTTATTGATTTCAGAGAGGAAGGGAGAGGGAGAGAGAGATAGAAACATCAATGATGAGAGAGAATCATTGATCGGCTGCCTCCTGCACACCCCCTACTGGGGATTGAGCCCGCAACCTGGACATGTGACCTTGACTGGAATCCAACCTGGGACCCTTCAGGCCACAGGCCAACGCTCTATCCCCTGAGCCAAACCGGCTAGGGCATAATATAAAAATTTTTAATGTAAAAAGGTAAGTTTAAAATAAAAAGAGTAGGAACTTGGAGTTAGTATTAAAACTAGTAAACTAAAATTCTGAGTAATCCCAAACCCCACCATCATAAGGGTATAAATGCTCTATTATTAGCCTTTGTACCTACATACCACACATTAGATATAAATTAGTCTTCACCCTTCTAGGTACATGGATTCATGTCTCTGAAAATTTCCTCTCAAGCATTCCTGAAAGTTCCATGTGTCTCATTGTTCAGGATGCACATGCCTGAAGTTAGTGCTCTTTTCCTTTGCTGTATACAGCTCATGCTTGGCTGTCCTCACTGATGTTCTGCTGTGCTAGCTGCCACTGCCCCTTTGGGAAGAACTTGTCTTTCTCTAGCATAATGCTTAGTGTCCTCTAACTGCCAGCCTCCCACAGAGCTAAAACAGTAACTAGGTCCTACTTTATTTTGTGTGAGCACAAATCGGAAGAGAAATGCTCTCTCCTGCCATATATATTCATTCATTTGGGTCCAGAGTAGTATTGCTTGCCCAGACTCTCACAACATCTGTCTTGGAAACAGTTTCTGAAGCTTTTGCTCACACTCCAGAGGATGCACAGGTGAAGCTCAGTGTGAAGGCTAGGTCTGAGCAGCAGGGCAGACAGACGCGGTCATGTCCCATCATTGTGCTGCTGTCCCCTCTCTGTTTGCATATCTCCAGAGAAAGTTGACCACTTCAGAGAAGTTGACCACAATTGTTTTTCTGCAAGATTTTTAGCAGTCAATGTGAAATGAAAATTTAGTAACGTGTGAGGTTCACAGTGACCAAAACAAACAAACAAATTGTTTCTTAGGAGAATCACAACCAGACTTGGTATTAAGACCAGCGAAATATTTCTTCTGCTTGTTCACTACTATAATGGACTTGTTATGATCAAGTTTCACAGGTAAATCTCTTTTGACATCTCCTACTAAAGTAGGCTGTTTAGATCAAAACAAATGTGGCTTTTACAGGAATAAATTTTTAAAGTATCTCAAAGGGGAATCTCCCAAAGTAGGGTCTGTGAGATATTAGTATTATGTGACATCATGATGTGATTTCTGTGTGTTTTGGGGATGCAGCGAAAATGAATACATATGAATGCTCCACACTTCATACTACTCTTGAAGATTCACAAAGCATGATCATTTCTTACAGGCTCCGAGGAGTACTGTAGCAGAGAATTCTGTTTAACTTAGTTTAGCTCACCAGGTTCCTGTCAAATTGTATCACATAAATTTTTCTTTGTGTTTCTCTAACAATTCTGGGAATATTTATGTTCACATGAATACAACTTGAGGGATACCTGTCTATAAAGTTGGATGACAGTATATCCTACAGAAAGCCCTCCATAAATATAGTTTCTTACAGTCAAGTTTCTGCTATTTTTTTGTAGTGGAAGCAAGTTTCTGATGATATTCTGAAGAAGTCTTCAAATGTAGTTATTTGAAGTGTGAAGGTCCAAAAGCAGGGTGTGTGTGTACTCTGTTCCTAAACACTGGCATCATGTAGACAGTGAATAGAGGTGAGGGAGATCCATATAACCTTTTGTTGTCAAGCAAGGTCCCTATACATTTTATTTTGCAAAATAAATATGTCAGAGGGGAGGAGGGGTGGGAAGCTGCATGAAAGAAGGTGAAGGGATTAGGCATTGAGTTATACACTTGAAATTTGTATGATTTGGTGAATCAGTGTCACCAAACAGAGAGCTCAGTGCAGATACCACCTAATTGGAAGGAGGAGTGTTGTAGCTTTCACACTGGAAATATACTTTGGCTGAGTATGAAATTCTTAGGAGAGCGCATTTTCCTCCAATTTTGTATTTACTGTTGTTTTAATTTCAAACATTTACTGATGCAGAAGAAAGCCAGAATTTGTCCTGGTTTGTGTTCATTTATGAGTAACAGGGCTTTCCTTCCTTCTTTCTTTTTTACTAAATGTAGTTCTTTTTCTCCAAAAATCTCGTCCTATGTTCCAGGGAAAGAGTAAATTATTTTGTTCCATATATTTATAGCATTTTTAGGTCAAAAATATTTTTGTTTCATCTTTGAATACTGCCTTTGTTCCCATTTGTTTTCTTCAGTAATATTGATTATGAAGCCTCCATTGTGTTTCATCACACCTATCACTCTTTCATTTGTTAATTAATTTTATCCTATTGCACTGTTCTGCTAAATTCTAAAAAAAGGGAAACATTTTTTAAAATTTCATTTTATTTTTTCCATCACTGTTTATCCCCTCTATGCCCTCTTCTACCTCCACCCCCTCAATCACCACACTGTTGTCCATGTCCATGATTTTTTTCTCTTTTTGCCACATATTTGCTCAATCCCACACCCCCTCCCCCGACTCCCCTAGCTGCCTGCCTGCTCTCTGTCTATGAGTCTGTCTCTATTTTGCTTGGTAGTTTAGTTTGTTCATTAAATTCCACATATGAGCGAAATCATATGGTATTTGTCTTTCTCTGATGGGCTTAATTCACTTACCATCATGCTCTTCAGGTCTAGCCATGCTGTCCAAAGGGCAAAATTTTCTCTCTTTTTTTTTGTAGTAGGGTAGTATTCCATTGTGTAAATATAGCACAGCTCTTTTTTAAAATTTATTGTTCCTTTTTTCCCCATTGATCCTCTCCATCCCCTTTGACGCCCCCCTCCCAGGCCTTCACTTTTTAGCTGTGTCCATGGGTTATGCATATATGCATATAAGTTCTTTGGTTAATCTCTCCCCACCCACCCCTCCAACCTTGCCTTTCCTCTAAGATTCATCAGTCTGTTCCATGCTTCTAGCCATTCGTCTATTAATAGACACTTGAGCTGCTTCCAAATCTTGGCTATTATAAATAATGTTGCAATTAACATAGGGATATATATATATATTTTTCAAATTACTGTTTCTGGTTTCTTCAGGTAAATATCCAGAAGTGGAATCACTGGGTCATAAAACAATTCATCTTTAATTTTTTGAGGTAACTCCATATTGCTTTCCACAGTGGCTGCTCCAATCTTCATTCTCACCAACAATGCACAAGGGTTCCCTTTTCTCCACATCCTGCCAACACTTGTTTGTTGATTTATTGATGAGAGCCATTCTAGCAGATGTGAGATAATATCTCATCTTGGCTTTAATTTGCATTTCTCTGATGATTAGTAGCATTGAGCATATTTCCATATGTTATTGGCCATATGTATGTATGTCCTCTTTGGAGAAGTGTCTATTCAGGTCTTTTGCCCATTTTTAAATTGGATTGTTTGTTTTTTTCACGTTCAGTCTTATATGTTCTTTATAAATTTTGGATATCCACCCCTTATCAGATGTACCATTTGTGAATATGTTCTCCCATTCGGTGGGTTGTCTTTTCATTTGGTTGATAGTTTTTTTTGCTGTGCAAAAACTCTTTAGTTTGATATAGTACCATTTGTTTATTTTTTCTTTTGTTTCCCTTTCCTGAAGAGATATATCAGAAAAAAATATTGCTAAAAGAAATGTCCAAAATTTTACTATTTATGTTTTCTTCTAGTATTTTTGTGGTTTCAAGTCTAACCTTTAAGTCATTAATCTATTTTTATTTTATTCTTGTGTGCAGTGTAAGAAGGTAGTCTAGTTTCACTTTTTGCATGTATCTGTCCAATTTTCCAACACCATTTATTGAATAGACTATCTTTAGTCCCTTGTATATTTTTAACCTATTTTCTCAGACATTGCATGGATTTATTTCTGGGATCTCTATTCTGTTCCATTGATTTATATGTCTGGTTTTATGCCAGTACTATGCTGTTTTCATAACTATGACCTTGTAGTATAGTTTGATATCAGGTACTGTGATTCCTCTAACTTTGTTCTTCTTTCTCATGATTGTTGTTGCTATTTAGGGTCCTTTGTGCTTCCATTAAAATTTTTGAAACATTTTTTCTAGTTCTATGAAATATCCCATTGGTATCTTGATAGGAATTTTGTTGAATCTGTAGATTGCTTTGGATAGTATGGACATTTTAATGATGCTATTTTTTCCTATCCATGAACACAGTATATGCTTGCACTAATTTATACCTTCCTCTTTCTTTCTTCAGTGTCATAATTTTACCAGTAAAGAAAGGTCTTTTACATCCTTAATAAGGAAACTTCTTAAGCTTATCTTCTTCATAACTGTTACATAGGCATTTCAATTCTTACAATCTCCAGGGCAGCATTTAATTCTCAAAGAGAAATATGGTTTCTGTGTGATCATTTTGTTTCATTCCTTCCTGCTTTTAATCTTGGTTGGAACAATCCTAGCATCTTCTTAAATCCAAACCGTTATGTCATCCGGAATCGAACCCGGGACCCCTCAGTCCGCAGGCCGACGCTCTATCCACCGAGCCAAACCGGTTTCGGCCATCACAATTTTCTTAAGTAATTTACATAGCTACCATATTTCATAGAATCTTCAGTTTCAACAACTATAAAATGCATAATTGTTTTTATATAATTAACAAAAAATGTTGTCAATTAAGTTATAAAATAAAATTTCTTAACATATTAATTATTATCTGAATCTGAATTTTAGACATGTCAAAATATATAAAAACTGTATGAATACAAAATAAAATACAATGTATTATTCCTCTGAAACTTTAGGCTATTATTCCTGATTTTTTTTTCCAAATTTACTTATAAGACCTACATATCATTTATTATTTTTATTGTATTTTTGGGAGTGACAACATTGATCCACAAAACCACATAGCTTTCAAGTATATAACTCAATTGCTTATTTCCCTCACCTTCTTTCATCCAGCTTCCCAAACCCCCTCTACTCTGATATTTTTTTAGGGAGAGAGGAAGAGAGAGACAGAGATCGAAATATCACATTGATGAGAGAGAAACATCAATCAGCTGCCTCCTGAACACCCCTACAGGGGGTCGATCTGGCAACTAGGGCATGTGCCCTGACAGGAAATTGAACCAGCTACTTCTTGGTGCGTGGGACAACACTTAACCAACTGAGCCACACTGGCTGGGCCATATTTATTTTGAAAAAAAAAGTATGGGGATTCTGCTTAACAACAAAGGTTTTATGGATATCCCTCACCTCTACTCACTGCATTTCTTGTGCCAGTGCTCAATAATAGTGTGCACACACAATCAGCTTTTGGGTCTTGACACTGGTCTTTCAAGCCAGAATGCAGTTGTTGTTTTATGTTTGTTTGTTTGTTTTTTAATATAAACTTGATGGTGCCTTTTCTTACCTCCTTCTAGACATTGTTCAAATTGATAACCAGAACGGTGAGCCAAGGTTTTTACCCAGGGTCGTGTGTCATAACACCAAAAAATGAGCTGAAGATTTAAGATCTTTGACCAGAAAATTTAAGTAAAAATGAAAAATTTATTACAAGCAGATTCAGACTTCCCTCATGGGGAGGGCGGCCTCCTAAAACCTTGTAGTCCAGGGGTATATATTTGCTACAAGCCTGTTCTATGTCTACCTGTGTTACCACATGATTGATTTCCTCACTTGTTCTTGCCCAGCAGCAGACCTGAACTTTCTCTGTTTCTATGTGTTCTTTCTTTGTTCCTATGCTGAACTTTATCTGTTCCTATGTGTTCCTACACCTTGTTGCGGCAGGCCCTCCCTTATTTTCCCATGCCTCCCACTTTGAGTCCAGAAACGTTTTAATATTTCTGCATGGTTGGTTTCTGTGATTAGGCTGACTCTAACTGCTGTGTCTTTCCCTGCCTATGTTCCACCTGCCTTTGTTTTTCAATGTACCCCTGCCCTATCTACTTGTGTTTCGAGTTAGCCCTGTCAAAATGTCACATTCTCAATATGAATTTTCTTAAATGTTTCTATACTCGAGGAAGGACCATGGTGGCTGGCAGGACGGCAGGAAGGAAGAGAATGTGGGAGAGAAAAGGAGTGAGAGAGGAGTGTGTGTTGTATGTGTGGGTGAGTGAGGGACAGTTAGATCTCACAGGACTCTTGGGGACAGGCAGATTGGGCTATCCTAGATGGGGAGCCCCTGCTACTGCTATAGGTACTCCCAGGCCAGGAGCAGCTTTGGCGAGGAGCCTACACCATCTTGTAGAGGGGAGCAGCAGAGGCCAGAAGCACAGCCACACCAACATACAGACCACCCTGGATCAGTGTAGGGAGCCGCTAGCCAGCCATAACTCACGTGGGACCATCACCATGTCCCAGCAGTGAGTAGCACAGTACCTTGCTGTAGGCTCCCAGACATCATCAGTGAATGCTCGCCAGAGAGACCTCCCACATCAGGCCTTCTTGCCAGTCCTTGGGGACTCAGAGACCAACGGTACCGTGCTCCAGAACTCCACTATGAGTGCAAGCCAGGGGGACCCCTGTGACCAGAACCCCACCCCAAGTCTCAGAACAATGCTGCTGGTCTGACCCAGAGCCACCTGGCACCTGCTCATGCTTGGGACCTGCTGCAGGGGCAACCTAAAATATCCCAGCACATGTGGGCGCCCCAGGACAATGTTTCCAAGGACACGCAGAGTAACCTGATGTGCCCAGCCACAGGGCACAGGACCATGCTGAAGGTAGGCTGCCAGTGAAAACTGTGGGGCAAGCCTACCACGGGTGCTGGGGGCCAGAAGGCAAATTGCATGCCAGAGGGCTTTGGGTCCTCACAGGGAGTCACACACCAGAGGAACTGTTCATGTGCTCCCACCACCCCAAGCATCTGAAGTAGACAACTGAGAGATGAGGTCTGTAGGAAAAGGATATACAATTCAGAGCAGAGACAATAAAGGTGTGAGACTCAAGGCAGACCCAACATCTGGGATGACGAGTTCTGGAGCATTGGATTGATAGTATTTCAACCTCTCAGGCTCCAGGCAGGGGGCCCAAGGCCAGAAAGAGACAGCAAAAATGGGAAGACAAAGAAACAATCTCCAAAGGAAGAAAAGGAGGAATCTCCATAAAATAAAATAAATGAAATGGAGACAAGCAATACATCAGAGAAAGAATTCAGAGTGATAGTTATAAGGATGCTCAATTGTTTGGATGAAAAATGCATCCACATGTGTAAGAATCAAGAAGAAATAAAAAATGATATAAGTGAAAAAAAGAACACAATGGAAAGTTTCAACCATATATTAGAAGAAGCAGAGGACCAAATCAGCACAGAAGAGTCTTTCCAAATATTCAGAGAAATAACACCTATCCTCCACAGACTATTCTAAAAAATGCAAGAGGGAAGCACACTTCCAAGCACTTTCTTTGAAGCCAGCATTACCCTACTCTCCAAACCAGATAAAGACTCTACAAAGAAAGAGAATTACAGGTCAAAATACACGATTAACATAGATGCTAAAATCCTCAACAAAATTATAGCAAATTGGACAACAATAAATTAAAAAGATCATACACATAATGAAGTGGGATTTATTCTGAGAATGCAAGGCTGGTACAAAATCTGCAAATCAATAACCATGATACATTACATAAACAAATTGAAGGACAAAAATCATGTGATCATATCAATTGATGCAGAAAGATCATTTGACAAAATCCAACATGCTATCTTGATTAAAACTCTCAGCAAAATGGGAATAGATAGATCATACCTCAACATAGTCAAAGCCTTATATGACAAACCTACAGTCAATATCATACTCAATGGGCAAAACCTAAACCCATTTCCCCTAAGAACAGGAACAAGACATGGATGCCCACTTTCACCACTCCTGTTCAGCATAGAACTGGAAGTGCTAGCCAAAACATTCAGACAAGAAGAAGAAATAAAAGACATCTGAATTGGAAAAGAAGTAAAACTGTCATTATTCACTAATGACATGATATCGTACATAGAAAACCATAAAGACTCTAACAATGACATGATATTGTACATAGAAAACCATAAAGACTCTAATAAAAAACCAAAATACTTAATAAATGAATTCAGCAATGTCACAGGATACAAAATTAACACCCAGAATTCTATGGCATTTTATACACCATAAATGAACTCACAGAAAGAGAAACTAAAAAAAAAAAAATCAATCCTATTTCCCATTGCACCAAAAAAATTAAGATACCTAGGAATAAACTTAACTAAGGAGGTAAAAGACCTGTACTCAGAAAATTGCAAGACATTAAAAAAAGACATATAAGAAGACATAAACAAATGGAAGAAAATACAGTGTTCTTGGATTAGTAGAACCAACATCATTACAATATCCATACTATCCAAAGCAATTTATGGATTCAATGCAATCCCCATTAAAATACCAATGGCATCTTTCACAGGCCTAGAAAAAATGCTCCAAAAATTTATATGGAATAGAAAAGACCCAGGATAGCTGCAGCAATCCTGAGAAAGAAAAACAAAGTTGGAGGGATCACAGTACCAGATATCAAGTTATATTACAAAGCCACTGTCTATTTTTTAATAAATTTTGTACATATAAATATATATTTTATTTTATAGACCAATGGAACAGAACAAAGAACCCAGAAATCAACCCAAGCCATTATGCTCAATTAATATTTGACAAAGGAGGCAAGAACATACAATGGAGTCAAGACAGTCTCTTCAATAAATGGTGTTGGGAAAATTGGACAGATACATGCAAAAAAAGTGAAACTAGACACTAACTTACACCATACAGATATATACACTCAAAATGGATAAAAGACTTAAATGTAAGATGGGAAAATATAAAAATCTTAAAAGAATCCATAGGTAGTAAAATATCAGACATATGTTGTAGCAATATCTTTACCAATACAGCTCCTAAGGCAATGGAAACTATAGAGAAAATAAACTAATGGGACTACATCAAAATAAAAAGCTTCTACACAGCAAAAGAAATGATCAACAAAACAACAAGAAAGCCCATTGCATGGGAGAACATATTTGCCAATGTTATATCCAATAAGAACCTAATCTCCAAAATTTATAGGGAACTCATACATCTAAACAAAGAGAAGGTAAACAATACAATAAAAAATGGGCAAAGGAACTAATTAGACACTTTGAAAGTGGACATACAGAAGGCCAAGAGACATGAAAAATGCTCTAAGTCACTAATCATCTGAGAGATGCAAATCAAAACAACAATGAGATACTATCTCACACGTGTCAGAATGGCTATCATCAACAAATCAACAAATGACAGTGTTGGTGAGGATATGGAGAAAAAGGAACCCTTGTTCACTGCTGGTAGGAATGTAGACTGGTGCAGCCACTGTGGAAAACATTATGGAGTTTCCTCAAAAAATTAAAAATGAATCTCCCATTTGACCCAGTAATCCCATTCTAGAAATATATCCCAGGTAATCAGAAACACTAAACAGAAAGGAAATATGCACCCCTATGCTCATAGCAGCACAATTTACAATAGCTAAGATTTGGAAACAGCCTAAGTGCCCATCAGCAGATGAGTGGATTAGAAAGCTGTGGTACATCTACACAATAGAATACTACGCTGCTGTAAAAAAGAAAGAACTCTTACCATTCGCAACAGCATGGATGGAACTGGAGAGCATTATGCTAAGCAAAATAAGCCAGTCAGAGAAAGATAAATAACACACGATCTCACTCATTTGTGGAATATAATGAACAACATAAAGTGATTGACAAAAATACATACAGAGACATAGAAGCATTGAACAGACAGTCAAACCTCAGAGGGAAGGCAGGGGAGAGTGTGATGGGGGTAAGAGAGCAACCAAAGTACTTGTATGCATATAAGCATAACCAATGGACACAGACAGTAGGGGATTGAGAGCATGTGCTTGGGGGTGGGAGCTGTTGGAGAGAGGTCAATGGGAAGAAAAGGAGATATATGTAATACTTTCAACAATAAAGAATTTAAATAAAATAAAAAGAAATACAATTTTAATACTCTATGCTCCCGGAAGCCTCTAAATTTCTTCTCTGATTATTTTTCTACCTAGCACTTCTTGTCTTGCTTACATTGCCTGTCTCCCCTACAGGAATTTAAATTCAATATGTTTTGTTATTTTTTTTTTACTACAGTATCTCCAACACTTAAAATAATACCTAGCACGTAGTAAGTGCTTAATAGATAAATATCTGTGAAAATTAATGAATAGTGATTTCAATTCTTATTGTTATCATTTGAACCTCAAAGAGAAAGAGGTTTAAAATTATAGACAATGAGTAACAAAGCTGGGTTTATAACACAAGTCGTTCAGATTTGAAAGTCCCTTCTCTTAGCTGCCAGTCTTGTCTTTAATAATGTTTTTGACAATTTTCTTTAATCTTTGAATTTAGAATAATAAATAGTTATTATTATATGTGTGGTTATTTTCTCATTTCCCCAAAACTTGAGATTGATCAATAGTCCATGTAGTTAAGGAACTTTTACCAATAGCAGATAACTTCCCATCCCCTTTTCTCAATCCTGCTTAGTACTATCTCCCAACTCAAAGGCTTCTTCTTTATATCTGACTAGAGGCCCAGTGCCTGAATTTGTGCATGGGTGGGGTCTCGCCGGCCCACCCCATTGGGGTCCAATCAGGGCCAGGCCAGCGGGGAGGAGGGGATGTGGGAGGTTGGGCCATGAGTGGTTGGGCGGCCGGCCCTGCCCTGATTGGGCTGCTGGGAGGCTGATCAGGGGTGGTGCCGACTCAGGGAAGGGGCTGCCAGAGGTTTGGGTGGGCCGATAGGGGCCCCGATTGGGCTGGATGGCCGCCACATTGTGTATCATAGGAACCAGTCATTCCTGTCATTCCGGTTGCTTGGCTTTTATATATATAGACTAGTGTCCTGGTGCACAAAATTTGTGCACATTAAAAGGGAATTAATTAGAGGAAATATTTTAATATTGCTATTTGCCCTTTCTCTATAATAAAAGTGTCAGAGATGAAAGAAAATTAGTAAAATGTATATAAAAATCTCCCTCCTGTCAGAGTCTGGGGCCCACCGTGGGACCCAGAGTCAAGTCCCTGCCCACCCACACATACCTCGAAATCACGCAAGACCCAGACCTGGCTGGCCCCACCCCCGTCAAGCCCCACAGGGCAGGGGGCGCAGCCTCAGGTACCCCAGCCCAGCGCCGGGTGGGGGGCACAGCCTCAGGTCCCCTGGCTCTGGCACGATGGCTTTTATATATATAGGCATGAGGGCATGATGACCATTTGCATATTAGCTCTTTATTGTATAGGATAAGCACTAGGTACTCTTTTTATTCCTAAAATCATCTCTGTCCTTTGTACATAGTACTTGGTACTTTGCATATCAATGCCCTTTTCATGCTAAGCAATCATTTCTGGTTTTCTATTTCAGACCATTATATACACTAATTAGAGAAGCTGCCATTAAAAACACACACATACAAGAAAAGTGGGTAATAAGATATTTTCTTGAGTGAAAAGGAAGGCAAAAATAAATATAAGGACACAAAGAGGAAGGAAAAATAAACTTGGTATAGTTTGGGTGTTTATGGGGTCACAAAATTTTTCAGTTTTTGAGATTTAACTTCTAAATATGAAATGTGCTATGGGAGTTTCCATTTAATGAATGTCTTTATGCTCCAGAAAGCACCATTTACAGTAGAATCCACTAATGAACTTAATACAGTTCTTGAGACTCAAAGTATGAAAGAACATAATTCTTTTAAAAGTGCTTTTTAGGGATACTGGAAAAGAGTTTCTACTGTCTTAATTAAGAGACCATTTAGAAATGATGGTTTAAAACTTTGAAAACAATTTTAAAATCTTTATTGTTGAAAGTATTGCATAAGTCCTCCTTTCCCCCTACCCCTATTAAACTCTTCCAGCTCATTCTCGTCCCCCCAACCCCAGGCCCTCCTCACCCCATTGTCTGCACCCATGGGTTATGTATATATGTCATTGGTTGATCTTTTCTTTTAAATATATACATCAATAATAGAATTATAGAAATATATAATCCAATATACTGAAATATTTTTTTTTAAATAAGAGACCATTTGTTACTTAGGTTTATTGCTAATTATGAAATTCTCACTCTGCTTACCTCGTTCCCAAATGAAAAGTCTATGGGGATAGAAATTTTTGTCTACTCTTTGTTGTACCTTCAGTTCCTAGAGTAGTACTGGCATTTGTATTTGTTGAATTAATAAATTAAATAATAAAGAATGTGGACCTTAAGGGTGACTATAGTTTAGCTTATTAGTTTAGAGGACTAGCTTGATATTGAAACTTGCTCAGTTAATATTTTTTCCGTCTCATAATTCTATTAGTTGGTAATTTGGAAAGGACTAGAAAATTACTCATCTCCATGTGACATTGAGTGCGGCCAGTTGCTGATTTGAAATGAAGCATCTCTGGTCTTGATAAACCAGGATGGATTCCACGTATGAGTGAGATCATGCGATACTTGTTTTTCTCTGACTGGTTTATTTTTCTTAGCATAACACTCTCCAGGACCCTCCAAGCTGTCTCAAAGGGTCAGAGATCCTTCTTTTTTACTGATGCAGAGTATTCCATGGTGTAAATGTACCACAGCTTTTTTATCCACTCATCTACTACTTGGGCTGTTTTCAAATCTTAGCCATTGTAAGTTGTGCTGCTATGAACATAGGGGTACATATATCTTTTCTGATTGGTGTTTCCAGATTCTTAGGATATATTCCTAGAAGTGGGATCACTGGGTCAAATGGGAGTTCCATATTTAGTTTTTTGAGGAAACTCCAAACTGTTTTTCATAATGGCTGCACCAGTCTGCATGCCCACCAGCAGTGCACTAGGGTTCCATTTTCTCTACATCCTCCTGAGCACTTTCATTTGATGATTTGTTGATGGTATCCTGACAGGTGTGAGGAGATACCTCACTCTCCTTTTAATTTGCATTTTTCTGATGATCAGTGACTTTGAGCATTTTTTTCATGTCTATTAGCCATCTGTACGTCCACTTGGAGAAGTGTCTATTTAGGTCCTCTGCCATTTTTTTTAAAGGGAGTGTTTGTCTGCCTTTTGTTAAGTTGTATAAGTTCCTTATATATTTTGGATATTAACCCTTTATCATATGTATCATTGTCAAATATGTTCTCTCATATAGTGGGCTCCCTTTTCATTAGTTGGTGCTTTCTTTTATCATGCAGAATTTTTTGTCAAATATGTTCTCTCATATAGTGGGCTCCCTTTTCGTTAGTTGGTGCTTTCTTTTATCGTGCAGAATTTTTTTTTTATTTTGATGTGGTTCCATTTGTTTATTTTCTCCTTAGTTTTCTTTGCCCTAAGAGATATAGCTGCAAAGATATTGCTACAAGAGATAGCTGAGATTTTGCTGCCTATGGTTTCTTCTATGATTTTTATAGTTTCATGCCTTATATTTAATTATTTTATTCGTTTTGAGCTTATTTTTGTGTATGGCGTAAGTTGATGGTCTAGTTTCATTTTTTTGCATGTAACTGTCCAGTTTTCCCACACCATTTATTGAAGAGACTGTCTTAACTCTATTGTATGTTCTTGCCTCCTTTTTCAAATATTAATTGAGCATAATGGCTTTGGTCGATTTCTGGGGTTTCTGTTCTATTCTATTGATCTATATGTCTGTGCTTGTGCTAGCACCAGGCTGATTTGATTACAATGGCTTTGCAGTATAAATTGATATCTGGTATTGTGATACCTCCAACTTTGTTCTTCTTTCTCAAGATTGCTGTGGCTATTCATGGTCTTTTTTGGTTCCACATAAATTTTTGGAGTACTTGTTCTAGATCTGTGAAATATACCATTAATATTTTAATAGGATTTGCATTTAATCTATAAATTGCTTTGGGTAGTAGGGACATTTTAATGATGTTAGTTCTACCAATCCACGAACATGGTATATTCGTTCATGGTATATATATCTTCCTCTATCTCTTTTTCCAACTCCCCGTAGTTTTCCAAGTACAAGTCCTTTTCTTCCTGGGGTAAGTATATTCCTAAGTATCTTAATTTTCTCATTGCTATGGTAAATAGGCTTATTTGCTTAGTTTCTCTTTCTGAGAGTTAATTATTGGTATATAAAAATGCCATCAATTCTGAATGTTGATTTTGTATCTTGATACATTGCCAAATTGCTAAATTAAATCTAGTTGTTTTTTCATGGAGTCTTTAGCATTTTCTATGTACAATACCATGTCATCTAAAAATAATGAGAATTTTATTTACTCATTTCCAATTTGGAATCCTTTTATGTTTTCTACTTCTGTGATTGTTGTGGCTAGCATTTTCAGGACTATGTTGAATAAGAGTTGTTCCTATTCGTAAGGGAAACGGTTTTAGATTTTGCCCATTGAGTAGGATGTTCTCTGTATATTTGCCATACATGGTTTTTATTATGTTGAGGTATGATCACTCTACTCTCATTTTGTTGAGAGGTTTTATCAAAAAAGGGTGTTGGATTTTGTTGAATGCATTTTTCTGCATCTATTACGATCATGTGATTTTTGTCTTTCAATTTTTTTATGTGACTTATCCCATTTATTGAATTGTGAATATTGTACCAGCCTTGGCTTCCTGGAATAAATCCCACTTGGTCATGGTGTATGATCTTTTAATATATTGCTGGGTCCAATTTGCTAAAATTTTTTTGAGGATTTAACATCAGGGATATTGGCCTGTAGTTCTCTTTCTCTGTAGTGTCTTCATCTGGTTTTGGAATTAGGATAATGCTAGCTTCATAAAAAGAGCGTGGAAGTATTCTTTCCTCTTGGAAATTTTGGATAATTTGAGGAGGATAAGTGTTACTTCTTCTTTGAATGTTTGGTTAAACTCCTCTGTGAATCCATCCAGACTTGGGCTTTTCTTTGCTGGTAGTTTTTTGATTACTGCTTTGATTTCATCAGTTGTTTATGGCCTATTTAGGTTTTCTGAGTCTTCCTGATTCAGTTTTGTAAGATTGTTTTTTCCTAAAAATTTGTTCATTTCATCCACTTTGTCCAGCTTGTGGGCATATAGTTGCTAATAGAATTTTCTTAAGAGCCTTTGTACTTCTGTGATGTCAGTTGTTACTTCACTGCTTTCATTTCTCATTTTGATTATTTGTGTCCTCTCTGTTTGATTCTTGGTGAGTCTGGCTAAAGTTTCATCAATCTTGTTTTCATTGATCTCTTCAAAGCACCAGATCTTGATTTCATTGATCTTTTCTATTTTTTTTTGTCTCTGTATCATTTATTTAATTTAAATTGGGAGCCTTGTCCACAATAAAAGTTAATACCAGAAATAATCTTTTTTTAAAAATACTTCTTTTATTGATTTCAGAGAGGAAGGGAGAGGGAGAGAGAGATAGAGACATCAATGATGAGAGAGAAACGTTGATTGGCTGCCTCCTGAATGCCCACTCTGGGGATCAAGCCCACAAGCTGGGCATGTGCCCTTGACTGGAATCAAACCCGGCACCTTTCAGTCTGCAGGCCGACGGGCTGTCCACTGAGCCAAACCAGCTAGGGCTGGACATTTATTGTTCTCTTTCTAATTCTTTAACTTGTAGGTTTAAATAATTTATTATTAAATTTTCTTCTTATTTATTAATTATTATTATTATTATTATTATTATTTTAGGTAGGTCTGTAATGCTATGAACTTCCCTCTCAGGATTGCTTTCACTATGTTCCAGAGATTTGGGGTTGTTGTGCATTCATTTTCATTTGTTTCCAGGAAGTTTTTATTTCTTTCTTGATCACATTAGTAATTCATTCATTGTTTAATAATGTCTATTTAGCTTCAATGTGTTTAAATGTTTTTAATGTTTTACTGTAGTTGATTTCTAATTTCATTCCATTATGTTCTGAGAAGATGCTTGGTATGATTTTTGAGACTTTTTTTGTTGTTGTTCTAACATGTAGTTTATCTTTGAGAATGACCCATGTGTATTTGAGAAGAATATTTATTCTGCACTTTTGGAGTGACATGCTCAATTAAATCCATCTGACCCAGTGTGTCATTTAGAGTCACGTTTTCCTTGTTAATTTTTTATCTGGCAGGTCTGTCTAGTGAAGTCAGTGGGGTGTTAAAGTCTCCTACTATGACTGTATTGATGTTGATCTCTCCATTAACGACCTTCAGAATTTATATATTTAGTTTCTACTATATTGGGTGTATATGTGTTTACCATAATTATCTCCTCTAATTGGATCAATCCCTTTAGTGTTATGTAGTGACCTTTATTGTCTCTTGTAATGGCCTTCATTTTGAAATCTATTTTGTCAGTGCAGCGCTGAGGCCCCGGCAAGGGGCGGGTCTATCAGTTACTATGGCGCTGCCCGCGAGCCTGCGGGAAGGGGGGGTGGGCTCTGTTACTCACGGATCTGCCGCGGGGATCTCCGAACTTTTGGTGTCCGCAGGTCTGTAGCTGTGGTCGCAGGTCTCTGTCCCCAGTGGCTGCAGGGTCCTGGTATGCGTCTGAGATCAGACTGGGTGGTGCTGAGGCCAGGATCCTAGTCTCAAGCAGCTCTGTTTCCCAAGATGGCGTGGTCGCTGTGCCTGGGCTGGCCGCCTAGGAGTGTCCGCGCCGGGAGCTGGACTCCGCCGCCTAAGACTGCCCGGTTTAGCAGCCCCTTAGAAGACCTGCAGAATCTAGCTGTCCCTAGCTCATACACACACACCACACACGTCCACACACTCCTCTATCACTTCCTTGCACTCTCACACTCTCTCCCTCCCTACCTTCCTGCTGGTCGCCATTTTTTTTTCCCCAATCCATTTACATTTAATGTTATTATTGAAAGATTCTTATTTATTGTCATTTTAATCCTTATGCCTATCTTTATCTATCTCTCTATTTCTTCTTCCCTTTATCATTTCTTGTAGTGCTAATTTGGTGGTAACAAACTCCTTTAGTCTTTTTTTTTTTGGTCTGGGAAACTCTATTTCACCATCTATTTTGAATGATAGCCTTGCTGGATATAGCCTTGGCCTGTAGAGTTTCTGATGAAAAATCAGCTGGCAGCCTTATGGGAGCTCTTTGTAGGTAATAAATTGCTTTTATCTGCTGCCTTTAAGATTCTCTCTTTGTCTTTAATTTTTTGGCATTTTAATTATGATGTGTCTGGGTGTGGGCCTGTTTGGGTTCTTCTTTCTTGGGATTCTCTTTGCCTCCTGAACTTGTGTGACTTTTTTCTTTACCAGGTTAGGGATGTTTTCTACCATTATTTCTTCAAACACTTTCTCTATCCCTTTCTGCCTCTTCTGGTACACCTGTTATTCAGATATTCTTACGTTTTTTGTTGTCCCACAGCTCCCTTGAACTGTCTTCCTATTTTTTAATTGTCTTTTCTTTTTGGTTCTCTGATTGATTTTTTTTTTCATGCTGTCTTCTAATTCACTGATTCAATCCTCAGCTTCCCGTAATCTGCTGTGTATTCCTTCCAATGTGTTCTTTATTTTTGCTATGTCATTCTTTATTTCTGTTTTAATAGTTACTATATCTTTTCTCATGCTGTTGAGCATCTTTACCATCATTATTCTGAACTCTATATCAGATAAATTTCTTATTTCCATTTCATTTATCTCTTCTTCTGGGTGGGACAATTGCCTTTTTCCCCAGGCAATAACTGGGGGAAGGTCTGCCTGAGAAAGAAATCCTCTGCAGTGTGAGGGAATGATTCAGCACAGCAAACCAGGTTGGCTGCCCTCTGTGCTCCAACCCCAGAGCCCCAATCCCTAACTTCTGCTCACACTGCTCCAGTCCACTTTGCCCTCCCTCTGCCAGAACCCAAGGTGAGTGGCTGCACACAAAATTTTGTGCATTGGCCAGTTAAGAAGATGCCTGCATGTCCAGCTTTCTATCCCTGGCAGACAGCAGCTCTGCTACTTTTCACAGCCAGAAGTTATGTGGGCATCTTTCTCAGTTCTGGTGCTCTGGGCTGGGGAGCCCAGCTTGTGGTTCCCAGAGTTCTCAGTGGGAACCCCCACAGCTGAGATATTCCTCTGGAACTTCAGCTGTTGTCTGTGGGAACCTGTCCAACCATTTAATGCCTCCACACTTTCTACCAGTCTCTATGCAGACTCCAGTTTCCATCCTCAGTTATCAGGGTTCTCTCCAACTAGTCTTCAGTTGATTATTCAGAGTGGTTTTTCTCTATTATAGTTGTAATTCCAGTTTGGTCCTGGGAGCCTGTCAGTGTAGCTTCCACTTACTCCACCACTGTTTTGGAATCTTCCAATTACATTTATATGTCCTTGTATTGGAGAAATAACATTCATGGCAGTGGGTGTAGCAATAATGAGAGGGTTGAAAGATATGGTCCCTGTCCTCATAGAGATTACAAGCTGTCACACTGGTCTTTAGGCTTCAAACACTACTGCTCTCTGGCACTCCTGTTAAAAAGAGAGGTGATTCTGATCCAAGCATCCAAGAGTAGCCAAAAGGTTTCAAGGGGGTTTTATAAGAATTAACATAAGATTGTATACGGAACACTTAGGAAAGTGCTAGCAAATTCTAGAAGCAGCTGGTTGATCCGAAGAGGCCCAAGAGTAGGATACAATTCTGGGGCTTTGAAAAAAAACATGCTGATATGTATTTTAACATGGAATTAATAGTTCAAGTTTTATTGTGAAGTCTATAATATTACTATATCTTCAGTCATAAAAGAAACAAAACTTATTTTGTAACATTGTCCTTTCACTTACTATAAAATTAAAATAAGTCCTTATCTTCTTTGGTGGTCCCAACTATTACAATTTAGTTCTCTATAACTCATATATTTATTCAAATATTTATTGAACATCTAGTACTCCAGCATCACCTATACTATGCTCAAAGTTCTGAACATAATAATTTGTTCCAAGATTTTAATGTTTCTGAAATTACACAGTCATACATACAAGTGTGTGCATAAACACACACACATAAAAACATAACAGTAATCATTAATCTTTTCAATTCTGCAAAATATGTAATTTAGTGGAAATACTGTATTTTGAATTTTCCCCATAATAAAAATGTATGCATTTGAATATGTAAGAGTTCAATGTATTTTATAATATTTAAAAATTCTTGGCAAACAAACATAGAATTAAAAGTTACTTCTACATTATACTTAACTTCCATGAATAATGACTGAAATTAGTGTCTGTACAATTGCCAAATTTTTTTAAAAAAAAGACTATTTTGAGCAACTCAGAGTATTTTATAAAAAATTCAATATTTTTGAAATTTGTATTGCTTATATTTTAAATATTACTAGATAAATTAACATTAAGATTACTGTATTCTTAAAAAAAGATTACTGTATTCTTATATTTCAGAATTTCTTTGCTTCAATTTTCTTATTTCTTTTAATCCAATCCTATGTATTTTTTACACTAAGTTGTTTATTTTTCTCTTAAACAGAGATAATAGAGAAAAAAACAACCTAAGTCTTGACAAAGATCAGGATTAAAATGTTAATAGGCATCACTTGATATGTCAAGCTAAAACCCAAATTTAATTTTCTGATCAGCAGGTACAGTCCTATGGATAAAATGGGAACTTCAACCCAGAAACTAC
Organism: Myotis brandtii; assembly: GCF_000412655.1. Taxonomy (NCBI): domain Eukaryota; kingdom Metazoa; phylum Chordata; class Mammalia; order Chiroptera; family Vespertilionidae; genus Myotis; species Myotis brandtii. The sequence goes on along the minus strand of NW_005368305.1, from coordinate 2,358,537 downwards.
AATGTTTTTGGATGTCATTGCCTATCTACAAAGAGGTTTCTCTGATGTGAGTCACAAAGAACTATGATTTGTAAGTGTTAAATAAGACATAATGGTGCTTTGTTTATCTAAATGGGTTTATATCCAGGCTTTACAATTTACTAGTTGGTAATCTTTGGAATGCTACTCAACTTCTCCTCACTTCAGTTCTATAATGATCCTTAACTCAAGGGTCATGTGCAAATTAAATAAAATCATCTGTGATGAACTCTCACCATAATGTTTGTTATATGGTACATAACAAATAATATCTATTATTATTACTTAAATATTATTAGATTGCATTGTGTGCCCAACACCCAAAATCAAATCATCTTTATTTCTAGTCTAATTTCTGAGCAAATGGAAGTAGAAAAAAAGAAAGCTAACAGATCCCAAAATATCACCTTCATTACTTATTGAAGCTAGGTTTTTTTCTACCTGTTCCTTTTCTTTCATTTCCTTTCCTGTAATGTTGGAATATTCTGTTATCTATCTAGGTATTATTTCAAGAGTGTGTTCAGGCCTTAACTGGTTTGGCTCAGTGGATAGAGCATCGATCGGCCTGTGAACTGAAGGGTCCCAGGTTTGATTCCGGTCAAGTGCATGTAACCTTGGTTGCAGGCACATCCCCTGGGATGTGCAGGAGGCAGATGATCGATAATGTTTCTCTCTCATCAATGTTTCTAACTCTCTATCCCTCTCCCTTCCTCTCTGTGAAAAAT
>NW_005368305.1:2345534-2357226 GCF_000412655.1 Myotis brandtii | reverse complement strand
CACTGGGGATGTGCCCGCAACCAATGTACATGCCCTTGACCGGAATCGAACCTGGGACCTTTCAGTCCGCAGGCCGACGCTCTATCCACTGAGCCAAACCGGTTTCGGCATCTTCCTCTTTTAATTAACCGTGTCATATTATCATGCTAGTTTATCAAATACTATTTCCGCTAATATTATTTGCTTACAGCAGCCATTGTTAATAAGATGCTCTTGCCCTCCATGGGCTCAATGAGCCCTGCTGGAGTCACATTCACAGGTTTCAATGTCCAGAAGAGTTTTGATCTTACTTGTGGGACTTATTATTTTCCACTGTGGATATTTTATAATTGTATCACAGAATTCTTTGTCATTTTATTAAATGTTGCTTTCAAGTAACTTTCCCAGCTTACTCTGAAATCTTTCATCTTCCATTTCTTTTTATAGAAAACTTAGTCTTTCTTCTGAGTAAAGAGTAAATGACAATTTATTCATGAAACCTCTCCAGATAACTCAGTTAAAAATCATTGTTTAAAATACCTGTTTTCACATCAAAATTTTTGAGCATCATTATCATTAAGTCAAGAATAACTGAGGCTTTCCCTAGACAGTTTGGCTCAGTGGATAGAGCATCAGCCTGCAGACTGAGGGTCCTGGGTTGGATTCCAGTCAAGGGCATGTACCTCAGTTGCAGACTTGATCTCTGGCCCCAGTTGAGGCGCATGTGGGAGGCAACCAACTGATGTTACTCTCTCACATCGATGTTTCTCTCTCTCTCTCTCTCTCTCTCTCTCTCTCTCTCTCTTTCTCTCTCTCTCGTCTCTCCCCTTCCCTTCCACTTTCCATCATCATCACCCATTTGAGATAATAAGATTCCAACTCATCTAGGTATCACCCATTGGGCCTGCACATAGCCATACCTTTAAACATTAAATTACTGCAATAAATTTGCCACATTAAATGATTATCACCAAAACAAAATATTGAAAAAATTAGATGTCATTTTTCTAGGAAGCAAATGAAAGTTGCATAGCAGAATTATGAGTGGGGGATGAAATAATAGCATGTTCTGCCATGCTAGCGGGTGGGCCTGAGCAACCTCGAAGTTCTGGTCACCTGGGTACAAGATCACAAAGAGGCAAAGATAAAGCAGAAAAATCTCAGGTGATGGATTACTCAAAATAAGCAACTTTATTTTGGTAACTTTATGAGGGTTTGACCTGAGAGGAGAAACCAAACCTGTGGTAATGGCATTGATGCTGAAAATTATTTGATATGTAATTGAATGTTTTTTTGTGTTTTGGAAAATTGAACTTTGATTCCTGAACAACTCAAGTAGAATAGAGTACAGCAGTGGAGCAAAAATCAGATTCCAGTATATTTTGCATTAGTACTTTACTGCTACAACACACAAGCTGTTCTGTGGTTCCATTATACTATTACATCATGGCTAGGCTGCCATATTAGATCATATACAATTGTAAATAAACAATATAAAATGTAATACAGAAGTAAAAGTACCTTAATAGAATGAACTGTAGTTTCACAAGCATTAGATGAAATCAATTAGTTTTATAGCATATGAAAAACAGTGAATTAAATATATGGAGACATTGTATAATGGCCATTTTGAAAGATAAGTAAAAATTCAACCTTATTAATAGCTATTATTAATATTAAGTATATATAAAACAAAAATCTCACAAAATATTGCAGTTTGCTGTAGATATAAATTGTATATGACATTTAGCAAGTTAATATTTGAAAATGTTTGCATCATGCTATTTGATATTAAAGTTGATTCTGTTTCATTAAAAGTTATTTTGAAAAAAGAAGGCTCCTGCATTCCATTTTAATGTTCTCTATTTGAAAATGAGAGATTTTAATTCAAACCACATATCTAATTATCACATCTTCAGAAGTGCATGTTTATGAATATAAGAGGACCTCGTTTCTAATATATATGTTTCATTGTAGTACTATGTGATCTAGTCCACATTTCAAAGGTTATTAGCCTACTTGATGCCAAAAGATCATCTATATTAGTGATAACTAGTTTTTATAAGTATTGCTCATTATGCAAATGCATTATTTACAAGCACCATTAGGCCAAAGTTGATTTGCAGATTTCTGTAATAGGTTTTCTGAATTTATTATGAGGCAAAAGATTTGACAATAGGTAAATTAGGAATTGATCTTAGATATTTACAATTTGGAATTTAAAAAATTTGGGATGTTTTCTGGTTCATGAGCACTAAAACAGGACTGGGTGGGAGACAGAAATAAAAATAGATTGGGTGTGAATATCAGCAGACTCTTCCTTAATCATATAAACTGGAAGAATCTGGTTATACCTCTAACCAAACTAATATGTTGCCACATTACACCAAGTCGGTATCAGCTAATTTTGCTGAAAATAAACTCAAAATATTTGGTTCTGAATTCAGAGAGTACTGGAAGCAATATTATTCTCCAGTTTTAGAAACATATAAACCTCACTTCTTATAGACTGAGAAAGCCAGTCTCCGCCTACTTTAGGTTATTTGTATAGCATGATAACTACACTTAAAAATACTGTGCTGAATACTGAAAATTTGCTAAGAGAGTAGATTTCAGGTGCTCTCATCACAAAACAAATGGCAACTATGTGAGGAGATATGTTAATTAGGTTGATTGTAGTAAACATTTCACCATGTGTATATATGTCAAATCATCATATTGTACACTTTAAATATACAAACACAATTTTTATTAAAAATAACATAGTAAAAAGTTGTTCTGAAAGAGAGCACAAAGCTAAAGGAGCTGCAAGCAGATCTCTATTGAAATGGTGAAACTTACTATGGTAGGGTTGAAATATGACAGGTATTACTTGATTGTTTTGTTTTTTTAAAATATGTTTTTATTGGTGTGTGTTTTTCCCCTTTATATAGAGAGAGGAAGGTAGAGGGAGAGAGAGAGAAACATTGATGTGAGAAAGAAACATCTATGTGAGAAACATCTATCTGCTGACTCCCGCATGCACCTGGATCTGGGATCAAACCAGCGACCTTTCAGTGCACGGGATGATGTGCAACCAACTGAGCCATACAGACCAGGACTTGATTATTTCTTATATGTAACTGCCATTTATTGAACACAAGTATTGGCAAGAATAGAAAAATTATTAAAACAATGTCCTTGCCTTATTAAACTTAATACCAGCAAGAAAGACATAAATAAGTTTGATCTTAAGTCATAGGCAATAGAATCTCTGTAAAGTGCTCCTGAGCAGGATGCATGGGGCATGAGTTCTTCTGCAGAGTTGGGGAGTTTGGGGAAGTACTGTCTTTGCTTAATTCCATACTCTCCATTTACTGGCTCTGGCCAGGTAGCTCAGTCGGTTAGAGTGCTGCCCAGATATGCTAAGGTTGTAGGTTCAACCCGGTCAGGGTATATATAAGTGTCAACCAATGAATGCATAAGTGGAACAATAAATTGAAGTCTCTCTCTCTCTCTCTCTCTCTCTCTCTCTCTCTCCCTTCCTCTCTCTCTAAAATCAATTTAAAATAGTCTCCATTTAATTTTCTATATAAAATAACAATACGATGGCTAACATTTCAGAAAAGTTTCGATATCAATTTATATTTACATTTCATAGATCTAAGCATATTTTAGAGTGCCCACTTCCTTCTAGATCACTGCCTCCAGAAACACCTGACCTACAGCTTTCATAGTTCCATGGGAACTGTGTGTGACACCTTCAGAATTAGCTTGTACATCTCATAACTTTTTATAAACTGCACATTTAAAAACTATATATTGTATCAATTCTGGATTATTTTTTCTGAGTGTTTTATTTTTAGTATTCTTTTTTTATTTGTTGGTTGATTCATTTGTTTTAGTAACTTGCTTGCACTAAAGTTAAAGAATCCATCTTCCCCTATGGTCTGCAGCCACTGACATTTATACTCAACCTTTTTGTATGAACGTGTTTTAGTCTTTGTTGCTTTACCTACCAGGGTTGCCTCTGTCTCTGCATAGCTTAGTGGTCAACTGGAAAGTAAAAATATATTGTCTTCAAGCACCCCAAACCAGGAAAGCTTTTATCTTTTGCCAATAGACCTCAGTGGATTAAGAGCATATTTTAAAGTTCAACATTTCCCAAAACCACCTTGTTTTTTTATTTTCTGCTGGACCCTTCTGTGTTTCCTTTGTACATATGTCCAGCCTCCTGTACAGTCAGGCATCTATGGAAAGATTGGACCATCTTTAGATCCCTTGGAATGTGTGTAGCCTCAAGGTGGCCAGAGGGTATATGGAGAGATTATCAATCCCTGCCCCCCCCACAAGGGTCTCTCATACCAGGATTTCCCTGGCTACCCAATTTTTCTCCCACAAAGACCACTCACGGAAAACTGATAGATTTTTCATTTTCTGCACCACATCAAGGAAGCTCTGTGCATCAGCAAAGCTGCTGGTTTTCACAGCCAGCTCCACCCTTGGAGAACCATTTTAGGTTAAAAAAACAACAACCAGGCAAGGTAGAATACTGTGTTTAGTGTATTTCTAATTCTGCATTTATGGATGACCAAAATGTTTAAAAAAGTTTCAAAGAGAGGATTGGTATTGAGGTAGGTATGAAAAAAAATTCTAACCAAATATGATTTTGTGAAAAGGCTAGAGACAGAACATTTATCAAGTTAAGATAATATTCAGGTACAAGGTGACAAGTGTTTGAATTATGGTTGTAACTATGGAAATGAATAGTGTTTATGTGATATGACCTGAAGATATTAAAGTGGGTGGTGAATATAATTTTGGAATATTTAGCATAGAAAAGGGGTGGAATCATAAATCAAAAGAGAATTCAAGAAAACCTTCTTCACAGAGGAAGACAATACATTGTCTCTTAGGTGTGTTAAACTTGAGGTGCCAGTAGAAAGGACCTTCAGATAGTTAAGTCCAATAGGCATTGAAAAATGAGGCACAGTTGTTACAAAAAAGTAAGAACTGCAGAAAAGACTTGGAATTCATTCTCATAGGTGTGATTATTTAATCTCTGGGAGAATGAGTTTTCTAGGATTATAAAAATATGTAATATGTATTTACATATGTATATATATAATCTAGTTTTCTAAGACATATTCTCTCCCCCTCTCTCTCACAAATCCCTTGGAAGTAGAAATTGCATAACAGAAGTAAGAGAGGAGAATGACAAATCACTTGCCAAGGTCTAAGACAGAGAAAGTGTAAGGTAAGGATAAACTGGAGAAAGTTCTCCCTGAAGCAGGAGAGGAGAAAGAGTTCGCATCAAAAGAGACAGAATGATGAAGGAGGTAGAAAATCCTATATAATAAAACCCTAATATGCAAATCGACCAAACAGCAGAACAACCAGTGGAATGACCATTCGCTATGACGTGCACTGACCACCTGGGGGCAGACGCTCAATACAATGTATTGAGCGTCTGCCCCCCCAGAAGGAGGCGACTGGTAGTGGCGATTGGGGGGCAGGGTCGGCCAGCAGGTGGCACCAGCCAAGGCGGGTGCCGGCAGAGGCCCCCTGATTGCCTCGCCTGCCGGTTGCCCCACAGATGGCCCTGATCACTGGCCAGGTGTAGGGACCCTACCCTATATAATGGGAACAGTCTCTTAGATTTAAAACCTGGCAAGGCTTACTCTAACACTGAAAAAATAGGATGATGCAATGATGACATGCATGAACTCTGGCTTGCACATTTTTGTGGTCAGCCCTGATTCTAACACTTATAACTATGTGACAAAGTCAATTACTTAACTTCTCTCTGCTTCAGTTTTTCCATCCATAAGATGGGTAAAATGGTACTACTGCCTCAGAAGGATCATGTTATGGACTACTTTTTACAATCAGGGCAAATAAATGCAAGGTGCCTTTCGCCTGTATGAAAAATATGGTCACTGGTGCATGCAGCATCCTTGATTGTGAGAGGGATGTCTGACTGCTGGTTTAGGCCTGACATCCCCCAAGGGGTCCCGGATTGCAAGAAGACTCAGGTCAGGCTGAGGAACACCACCCCCCTCCCCCCGCCTCCCCATGTATGAATTTCATGCACTGGGCCTCTAGTGAATTAATAAAGTCTCTTGAGAACTGAATGTGATTGAGGCTTTAAAAGAGAAAGGCTAATTGTGGACAAATGCTGCAGAGATATGGCCAGCAGAATGACTGAGAACAGGATTTCAGTCATTAAGTTGTCATGGGAGATCTTGCTCACAACTCCCAGGGAACCTAAATTTATAATAGAGAATAATTTTAAGCATGACATTTCTATAGAAAGAGAATGTTATATCTAATTAGATTCATGCAAAGCCTCATTTTATTAGTATTTTTATTATTTTGGTAATGGGAACAGTTCAAAATCTTTCCTACTTTATCTATTCAGGAAACATAGTAAGAGAATACTAGAATGACAAAATAATCATATTAATAGTGATTCCTCTAAAGTTTGCATTACTTTTTCTTGATTTTGACAAAGATATTATTTTTAAGACTTTTAAAAAACATAATACAAATAGACTGAACCCCTTTATACATTGCCTTATTTGATTCTTATAACATTCTTCTGAATTAGAGATTATATAAAAGGAATAAAAGCCAGAAGGATGATAAACCACCTGCCAAGGTCATACACAGCCAAGGAGTGAAGGAACTGGTGTTCTATGTCATGTCTTTTAATGCCTGTAATCATTCTGGTAAGCCATACTCCTGAGGAGTGGAGGGTGTATATTCCCAGGTGCCCAATCAAACTCCCAGAAATGCATACATATATAAGCAGGCTTTTATCCATTCCTATTCTCAATGACCCAATTTATACTCTTTCTTCATCTTACCTATATTTTTTCTCTTCTACTGTCTCTCTTTTCCACCTCTAATTTCACTTACTGCTGCCTCCATGATTTTTTAAAAGTATAATGGTAATTACCAAATCAAAGGAAAAATTGCTCTTACCTCTTTCTGTGATATTGTAGTTATTTTTGAAAACATTTTCTTCAGTATTTCACCACATTTCTCCTTCTATTAGGCTTATTCTTGGTCTGTCTTACTCTCTTGTCCTAGCTCTTATTCTCACTCAACTACGTTAACAGTAGATTGTAAATTGTTTAGTGAAAAGAACTAATGTTGTTCACCGTGATATTCCCTTCACCTTTATTTTTATTTTTATTAAAATAAAAAGTCCTTGTAATATTAATTAAAGTTGATGAAGTTTGTGAATGGCATGCATATTTTCTTAAATACCTAAGTATCCAGCATTTTTTTCCTTTTGGAGAATTAATATATATTTATTTAATATATGAATGAATGTGTGGATAAGTGAAAGAGAAATTAATAATTGTCTACCAGGGGTGCATCGCTCATCAGATATATGCTGCATCTTATCTCTATCTACTCTTGATAAAAACAGGATAAAGGAACAGTAGGATAGAGGAATAACACAATATCTTTGGTCAAATAAAAGTATATTTCTTGAAAAATAGGAATGATAATCATTTAACTAACATTTTCAATTTTTAGAGGTCCACAAATATCTTTTTAAAAAAATATATTTTATTGATTTTTTACAGAGAGGAAGGGAGAGGGACAGAGAGTTAGAAACATCGATGAGAGAGAAACATCCACCAGCTGCCTCCTGCACACCCCCCACTGGGGATGTGCCCGCAACCAAGGTACATGCCCTTGACTGGAATCGAACCCAGGACCCTTCAGTCCACAGGCCGACGCTCTATCCACTGAGCCAAACCGGTCAGGGCCACAAATATCTTGAGAGTACATAACGTGTGTGTGTGTGTGTGTGTGTGTGTGTGTGTGTGTGTGTGTGCACGCCTGCGCGCGTGCACATGCGCACGCATGGGGTGGAGAGGAATTAAAGAGAATAGAATTCTTCAGTTTTAAATTTATGCGAAACACACACTTTTAGTCCTTATAACTGAAGTTTGTGGTAACATGGCAACAAAAAGGGACCAGTTGGGTCAATTTAAAGAAAGATCAGTCATTAAATTTGTTTTTTCCTAAATGATTTCTTTTTATAAAAAGAACTTTTGATCATTTGAATTTTTAATTTCTACTCACTTGCATTGATGATGTGTATATGGTCCAAAATAATCAACCAATTTTAGTTCATCCTATGTAATTCCAACTAATTGTAAGTAGAGATTACATCAAAATCCTATAATAAATACTTCAAATAGCATTTGGAGGTCATTATGAACTTTGATCTTCTCTACTTACAGCTGAACAAAGGGTAATGTTTCCAATCACGAGTTAGATGATAAAATTATTGTGTTCTGCTACTAGGACCATACTCACCTACAGAATATTTTTCCTTGGCTGAGTGCTAATAAATATGCTCAATCCAGCAGGTGCTATCTTCTGTGCCAAGAAATCTCTCATAGAAATCCACTCAAGAATTAGAGCTATGTAATGGGGAAAAACCCATAATTCAAGCACCTGCATCCAGATCTAGTTTGATTGCAAGGTTTGATGAGAACAGTTAGGGGTATATGTGTGGATGTAATAGAATCTGGAAATACTGAGCAGGTGTGTATTGTGGTACCCTTTCCATACTTAATAATTTTTACACAAAACTTTCATGAATATAATTTAATACAGAAATATGAAGTATCTTCAAGATTATCTTAGAATGTTAGCAATACTAATTCCAAATCAATTGAATTGCCTGGTTGGGCACATGTACCACCTCTAATCCTTTGAATTATATGTTCTTGGTTTTTAAAAGTCTATGCAATCACTAACAATGGATAAAGGTCTGTAATTGTTATTTCATTAATTATTTTTCATAAAAAATCACATCTCACAAAATGTTACCAACTTTTAATTGTTGTTGACTATGTAGATCTGTGTTATATAATTCCCTGAGCTTACATTTAAAAAAGGAAATACATACATATATATATGTATATATATATACATATATATATATACACACATATATAATATCTTACCTAATAATAGACAAACATGTAAATTGACCGTCCCTCCACTACACTCACAGCCAATCAGAAGAGTATGCAAAATAACCCAACAAAGATGGCAGTTAATTTGCATACGTAGGAGTGAAGTGTCTGGAGCAGTGAAGACTGAAGGCTCCGGCCGGAGTGAAGTCCTGGGTCCTGGGTGCTGGAGGAAAACCGGTGCCGGCAGCCAGGGCAAGGGAAGGCCTATTGCACGAATCTCTTCGTGCAATGGGCCTCTAGTATACATATATATTATATATGAATAAGTAACATTATTTAAATGTTTTCAAGTGTTTTATTTTAAAAAGGCACATTAAATAAATTTTTATTTTCAAATAATAATAATAATTTTGCAATGCACCTTGACAATCTGAGGGAGTAACTGTGTTTTTGTCTTCAGGCTCTCAAGAGAGAGAATTATCTGTACACTGGAATTGCAATAATTCAAGCAAGAAGCGAGACTTAAGAAGTCTTTGAAAGGCACTGGCATCCTCCTTCTTCTCCCTTATTTTATTCTATAACTAAGTTTGCTTAGTGGAATACAGTCATTTTAAATCAGCTGTTTCTACACACTGAAGAATTAGTAAATGTATACTTTTAATTCATTAAAAATATATACATTTGTTTAGGCAACTATTTTAAAATAGTATAGTAAGTGGTATCATATATCTTTGTATAATTTTCCTTTTTTATCATTTATCTTTCTGTAAACTCTTCCTTATAGTATTTAATGAAATATTTATTTTTTAATTAAACATAAAGATATAGATAAGTGTATCTTTTTTGTTTTATTTTTGTGTCCATGTTAGAACTACATATTATTCTAAAATTGTGTTTTCAAAAAAAATCCATATAAATTAAAATTAACTTTTATATAACCCCTTCTAATTAATGTAAGCAAAAAAAATGTTGAGAGTAACTTCCCGCTTGCAAGGATTATCAGCTCCCATTCTTTCATGCTGTTTTAATGTTTTTAATGATATTAAGTAAAATGTGTAAGATATAATTTTCAGAGCATGCATTAATTAGATAATTACATGAATAACAGGCAACACACAACTCAGTATTCAATATGTAGGCAAGAATTGGATGACTGATTCCCATATTATCAATGTTGCAAAAATTATTTCAGAATAGTACTTTCTATGTTGTCTACTGAGATATCTTATTTTGGCAAAGATGTTTCTTTTCCATTTGTTTAATGCATTGTTTCAATGTTAGTCAGCATTGTTAATCTGCTCCTTCATCTCTATTTTTAATAGGAAGATGAAACAATACAGATTTAAATTATGTTGAATACATAGAAATGAGATTTGAAGCAAATAATCTTTTAGGAAGGTGGTTCAGAAGAAGTACTGTGTATGGTACTAAATTATGATGATTTTATCCACATGATACTCCTTTGTGCTTAGGACAAGAGTTTCATCAAACATATGATCACTGTGATGTTATATTTATAGAAGGTAGGAGCACCACTTGATGCCAAGCACTTAAATATATGGGATTATTTATAAAAATAGCAATATAAGATATTATTATCCTAACCTCAGTTTACAGATGAAAAATCCAATGTACAACACATATTAGAAACATTCCAAAGCCATATAACTAAAAGTGGTAAAGTTGGGTTGGATGATATTTTTAAAATCAATGCTCTTCTATCATGTGACCTGAGAGTATGTATTTAGCAAACAAAATAGAAACATTTTCTTTAAAGATCTATAATATTATTATGTTGCTGATAAATATAATTAATCACATTACATCTCTCACTTGAATCATATAACAATTCTATGTTAAGGGTGGGGCACTGATTCATCAATGCTATATTGTATTTATTTTCACACTGTGAGTAAAATGTTTAATCAGGACTCAAACTCAGGTGGACTGTTGCCTAGGTACATGCTTTCTTTTCTATATAAGAGCTACTCACAGAAGTTCACCATCTTCCTGATGTCATTCACCAACATTGATGGAAAGGTGGGATTAGTATTATTGACTCAATCTCATAGATGTGATAAGTGAGGCACAAATAGGATGAATGATATATCTTAGTCACAGAGCTAGAAGGACAAATTTTTAAAGTCAAGCTATTTTTCAAAAAATAATAATCTCATATCAAATACAATAATGATTCTTCACTTTAATTATTATATTAATTATTATATTTGCTTGAATTATTATATTTTCTGGGAAGGTCATATGCAAAAATATTAGGTAGATAATCTACCATTTCCTGAATATTTATTTAATGCTCAGAATGATGATATAAGGCTAAGGTTCTTATTTATATTTGACTAGAGGCCTAGTGCACAGATTCATGTACCGGTGGAGTCCCTCAGCCTGGCCTGCACCCTTTCTCAATCCAGGGATGTCGGAGAGCCAGTTTTGGCCTGATCCCTGCAGGACAGGCCAAGGGACCCCACCAGTGCACAGATCCGTGCACCAGGCCTCTAGTATGCTACAAGATCTTTGGCTAATATTTTCCTGCCCTCTCCCCTCCCCCCTACCCTCTGAGATTCATCAGTCTGTTCCATGTTTCCATGCCTGTGCATTGAGCATCTGCCCCCTGGTGGTCAATGTGCATCACAGTTACCGGTCAAATGGCCGCTTAAGCTTTTATATATATACTAGAGGCCTGGTGCACAAAAATTTGTGCACTCGGGGGCGGGGGAGGGGGGTCCCCCAGCCCGGCCTGTGCTCTCTCACAGTCTGGGACCCCT
>NW_005368305.1:2340889-2345514 GCF_000412655.1 Myotis brandtii | reverse complement strand
CCCTCTATCACCCATAGAGCAGGGCCGATCAGGGGGTTGGGGCGCTGCCCCCTGTCACTCACAGAGCAGGGCCAATCAGGGGTTTGGGGCGCTGCCCCCTGTCACTCACAGAGCAGGGCCCATCAGGGGGTTGGGGCGCCTTCCCCTGTCACGAACAGAGCAGGGCGGATAGGGAGGTTGTGGCCCCGCCCCCTGTCACACACAGAGCTGCAGGGCGATCAGGGGGTTTGGGCGCTGCCCCCTGTCACGCTGATCTGGTGGCAAGAGGCCTCGAGTCTCCGCTGATCCCGGTGCTGGGAGGCATATTACCCTTTTACTATATAGGATAGAGGCCTGGGGGCTGGCTGGTTTGCCCTGAAGGGTGTCCTGGATCAGGGTGGGGGTCCCCACTGGGGTGCCTGGCCAGCCTGGATGAGGGGATGATGGCTGTTTGCAGCTGGTCACACCCCCTTCAGGGTGGGGGTCCCCACTGGGGTGCCTGGCCAGCCTGGATGAGGGGATGATGGCTGTTTGCAGCTGGTCACACCCCCTTCAGGGTGGGGGTCCCCACTGGGGTGCCTGGCCAGCCTGGATGAGGGGATGATGGCTGTTTGCAGCTGGTCACACACCCTTCAGGGTGGGGGTCCCCACTGGGGTGCCTGGCCAGCCTGGATGAGGGGATGATGGCTGTTTGCAGCTGGTCACACCCCCTTCAGGGTGGGGGTCCCCACTGGGGTGCCTGGCCAGCCTGGATGAGGGGATGATGGCTGTTTGCAGCTGGTCACACCCCCTTCAGGGTGGGGGTCCCCACTGGGGTGCCTGGCCAGCCTGGATGAGGGGATGATGGCTGTTTGCAGCTGGTCACACCCCCTTCAGGGTGGGGGTCCCCACTGGGGTGCCTGGCCAGTCTGGGTGAGGGGCTGAGGGCTGCTTTCAGGCTGGCGGTTGTTGACTGAAGCTCCCAACCGCTCCTTTTTTTTCTCTTTTTTTATTTTATTCTGGGCCAGCTTTAGCTCTGGCTCTAGCTCTGAGGCTTCGTATCTGGTTTGTTTGCCATTCTATAATCGAAACAATGTATAACTTCAGCTCTGAGATCCCGGCAGGTTGAAAGCTGGTTTCTAGGGTTTTGTTTAGCTTCTTATTTACAACATAGTACATAGTTGATTAGATTTGCAACTCAGAGGCCGGCAAGTGAGGCGGGGAAGTTGGAGTCTGCAGTCACTGAAGCAAGGAAGCCTCATGTTCGCTTCCAGCTGCCTGGCTGCTGGCTGCCATCTTGGCTGACAGTTAATTTGCATAAGGATATGCTGATTAGCCAATGGGAAGGGTAGCGGTCGTACGCCAATTACCATGTTTCTCTTTTATTAGTGTAGACTAGAGGCCTGTTGCATGAAAAGATTCATGCAATAGGCCTTCCCTTCCCCTGGCTGCCAGCACCGGTTTTCCTCCAGCACCCGGGACCCAGACCTTCACTCCAGCCAGAGCCGCCTTCAAGCCTTCGCTCCGCCGCTTTGCACCTATGTATGCAAATTAACCACCATCTTTGTTGGCGGTTAATTTGCATATCTTGCTGATTAGCCACTGGGAGGCATAGCGAAGGTATGGTCAATTACCATGTTTGTCTATTATTAGATAGGATATAGATAGATAGATAAGACAGTATGTATTTCTTATCTTGTCTCTGTGTGTGTTTCAATACCTAATCTCAGTGAATTACAATAAGAACTATTTTTCTCTTCACATTACATGATTATGGGTGTGAGTCAACTACATATTCAAGGACTCAGTGTGAAGGAGCAGTCCCTGCTTGGAACACACAATTCTAATTTCAGAGGGGAAAGAGCAAGTTAGCTTGTGAAACATAATGACTTTTAAAGCTACTACTCAGACTTGGCAAATACAGTATCTGCTCACATAGAAGTGAACAAATCAAGTCACATGATCAAGACTAACATCAATGGGTAGAGATTTATGCTTCTCCCACAGCAGGCACGGCAGCTGTTAGGAATATAATACTTTCACATCTGGAAAACAAAGGGTTGTGAACAATCATATCAACTACACACAGTGTTTAATATACATTAAATGAATAGACTTTTAATTTAGGTCTGAAAACTTCATATTGCCTTTTATGCTCAGTGGTTGAGCATAGACCCAGGAACCAGGAGGTCACTGGTTTTATTCCTGGTCAGTCTTGATCCCCAATAGGGGGTGGCAGGAGGGAGTTAAATGATGTTTCTCTCTCTCCCATTGATGTTTTTTTTCTCTCTTTCCATTTCCCTTCCTCCCTCTCTAAAATAAATAAAAACATTTTTTAAAGAATATTTTCTCTGATACTGACTGGCTTTTTAAAAAAATAGCTTATTTTATAGAATAAAATAAGATTATACAATATGTCTATTATTTGATATTGACTCATACTTCTTAGATGAAATGAAAATGGAATTTCAGTTTTCATAAGAGTCATGCTCATGTTTAATTATAAATTCCTATGTTGGTTTTCTCTAATGAGTCATTTAATTTCTGTTTTGGTAGAAATTACATTTGCATATTTCATATGACATTAAAGAAGAAGTTTAGAAAAAATAAGTGGTTGATATGACAGTTATTTTCACAATTTACTAATTTAATAAAGGTTCCATTTTTGTCAAAATAGCCAACTATGCTTGAGAACATTACCAAATAATTAAAGCAAGGTCGTCTGTTTTCTGGGTTATTACTGTTAATAAGCTGTATGCCAGGTCCATTAATGGCATGCAAAAATATACAGTTTGAAAGATTAACCAGCCATTTCAAGATCCAATCATTTGCTGAAACACTAAGTGACCAAGTATATAGTAATCATGAAGTTAGAAATTAGATATAATAAAAATCAATTTAATAACTTCTTTCATGTGTCAAGAACATATTGTCACATTGTAAAGAAAAAGTTTATCTCTACCTTTTCTGTCCTTTTTGTCCATCTCCTGACAGTCATCTAGTATAATTAGAAATAATTCATTCTCTTCGTCCATTGTGTATTTCCTCTGTCAAATCTGGCCCATCACAATTTACTTGCATTTTCAGGATGGTCTGGGCCTTGCTAGGCAAGCTCAGCTAGCTAGATGCAATGACATAGAAAAGGAGCATTCAGCATAGTGAGTTATCCATTGTATGGAGGATCAGAAACTGATTTCTTTCTTCCTTTTTGTGGATAGAAAATTATTACAGTTTAGTGGTTAAGAATGTGTACTTCAATCCAGACTTCTCTGGGTTGAATGACAGTTTTGAAATTTTCTAGCTCTGTGACCTTATCCAGGTTACTTTCTGTGTCCCATATTCTGCATTTATAAAATAGGGATACTTGGTTTGATTTGGGGACTAAATGAGTTTTTATATCTACATATCTGTAAATTGATTTCAGAGAGGAATGGAGAGGGAAGAGTTAGAAACATCAATGATGAGAGAGAATCATTGATTGGTTGCCCACTGAACTCCCCCTACTGGGATCAAGCCTGCAACCTGGACATGTGCCCTTGATGGGAATCAAACCCAGGACCCTTTAGTCTGCAGGCCGATGCTCTATCCACTGAGCCAAACCAGCTAGGGCAACAGATAGTATTGTTTAAATAACAGCTAGTAAGTAATAGCTGGTTATAACTGAGAGGGATTTATATCAGAAGACAGTGAATTCATCATATTACTTACCTAATGCTGCTTCAAAAATTAATTCCCAAGAAGAAAAAAGAATCCAAATATATGAAGATAGTGTACGTAGCCTCTGGGACAACTTCAAACATACCAACATTCTCATTATGGGGTTGCTAGAAGGAGAAGAGAGAGAGCAAGATATTGAAAACTATTTGAAAAAATAATGACAGAAAACTGCCCCTACCTGGTGAAAGAAATCTATCTATATATATAAATGCCTAATATACTTAGTGTCCAACTGATGGGTTGACCGCTCGACCAATCACTATCATGCACACTGACCACCAGGGGGCAGACGCTTCTACCGGTAGGTTAGTTGCTGCTGGGGTCTGGCCGATTGGGACTGGGCGAAATGGGCCAACATGCCCTGGAGCCCTCTTGCGGTCCCTCCCCAGCCGGCCAACCTCCCACAGTCCCTCACGGCCAGCAGGCACTGATTGGCCATGATGGGGACTGGGTGAGAGGGCCAGACACACCCTGGAGCCAACCTCCCACAGTCCCTCCCTGGCCTCTAAAATATTTCTTCTAATTAATTTCCTTTCAATGTGCATGAATTTGTGCACCGGGCCTCTAGTAGACTTAAAAGTCCAGGAAGCACAGAGAGTCCCAACCAAGGGGAACCCAAAGAGGCCCACACCAACACACATCATAATTAAAATGCAAAAGGTTAATGAAAAGAAAGAATCTTCAAAGCAGCAAAAGAAAAGCAATTAGTTATTTAAAAGGGAGAGCCCATACGGCTATCAGCTGATTTCTCAACAGAAACTTTGCAGGCCAGAAGGGTGTGGCAAGAAATATTTAAAGTGATGAATAGCAAAGACCTACAACCAAGATTTCTCTACCCAGCAAAGCTCTCATTTAGAATTGAAGGTCAGATAAAGAGCTTCACAGACAAGAAAAAGCTAAAGGACTTCATCACCACCAAACCATTATTATATAAAATGTTGAAGTATATT
>NW_005368305.1:2339891-2340830 GCF_000412655.1 Myotis brandtii | reverse complement strand
AAAATTAATTAAATAAATAAAAAAATAATAAATAAAATAATTCTGTTGCAGATAGCTTTTAAAAAAAGAAAGAAAGAATATTGGGGAACTATGAGGCATTTACATTAAGTGTCAATTGACACAATTGTTAATGTTAAAAGATGCCCAGGCTAGTGGAAACTAGCCTCCCTGGGGTCTGGAGGCCCATGGTTCTACCTGCAGTTCTGCTACCAAACAGGGCAGCTTTGGGAAGTCACTGCCCTTCTCAAAATTGAATGGGAAGACCTCTCAGGGCCCTGTCTGCTCCAAACCATAAGGATTTTTATGACAATGGCAAGGGACCTGCTGAAGAGTAAAACATCCCGGACAGGCTGCCTCCCCCACACACACCCACCCCTGAGAGAGGCATGAAACCCCGAGGGAAAAAAAAAAAGAGGTAGAAGAGGAAGAGGAAGAGGAAGAAGAAAAGAAAAGATAAAAAATATGAATAATAAAATGGCAATAAATACATATCTATCAATAATCCTATCTAATAAAAGAGAAACATGGTAATTAGCCGTACGGCCACTACCCTTCCCATTGGCTAATCAGTGAGATATTCAAATTAACTGCCAGCCAAGATGGCGGCCGGCAGCCATGCACTGAAGCGAACAGGGAGGCTTGCTTGCTCCAGTGACAGCGGACTCCAACGTTCCCCGCCTGACTTGCCGGCCTCTCAGCTGCAACTCTAAGCAACTATGTTGCAAATATAGAAGCTAAACAAAACCCCAGAAACCTGCTTCAGCCAGCCGGACCGCAACATTGTATCAAATACAGAAGGTAAACAAAGGCCAGAAACCTGCTTTCAGCAGCCGAGGCCTCAGAGCTAAAGCTGGCCCAGAATAAAAAAAAAAGAAAAAAAGGAGCGGTTGGGAGCTTCAGTCACCCGTCAGCCTGAAAACGGCCCTCAGCCCCTCAGCC
>NW_005368305.1:2332143-2338631 GCF_000412655.1 Myotis brandtii | reverse complement strand
ACCAGGGGCTGCACCTAGGGATTGGGCCTGCCCTCTGCCACCCGGGAGCAGGCCTAAGCCAGCAGGCCATTATCTCCTGAGGGGTCCCAGACTGCGAGAGGGCACAGGATGGGCTGAGGGACCCCCTATCCCCTCCCCCGAGTGCACAAATTTTTGTGCACAGGGCCTCTAGTTGAATATAAAAATAAACAAGAAATTCAATGAACAAAATTAACTGATGAATAAAATAAAACCAGAGGCATGAAAACATGGAACAGACTGATGAATTTCAAAGGGGAGGAGGAAGGGGGTGGAATGGTAAGAGATTAAGCAAAGATCTTATATGCATATATACATTACCTATGGACATAGGCAATAGGGTGGTGACAGCCAGGTGGAGGAGGGCAATGGGGGGAAGGAGGGGGACATCTGTAATAGTCTCAACAATAAAGATTTTAAAAAACAAACAAACAAAAGAAACACAAAAACCCACAATAAATAAATAAATTTAAGACTTCTGAGCCCTTAAAAAATCAATCTACAATTTAATGGCTTAAAACAACAATACTGATTTATTATTTCTCATGGTTCCCTTGGGACTTGAGAATGGCTCCACTGAGAGATTCTGGCTTAGAGCCTCTTGTGAGATAACAGTCCAGAGGCAGCAGCTGCTATAATCATCTGAAGGCTGGAACTGAGCTGAAGGACCTACTTCCAGTGTGACCGATACATATCACTAGGAGGTTGGTGCTGGTTGTTACTGTTTCTCTCCATGTAGGTCTCTCTTTGGTGTTGAGTGTCTGCACAGCTAACCTACCAGCCGGAGCATCTGCCCCTGGTGGTCAGTGTGCATCATAGTGACTGGTTGAGGGAGGGAATCAAAAGACCAAGGTAGTAGCTCTATTGCCTTTGTGACCTAGTGTTGGAAGCCATATGCTGTCTTTTGCACTATATTCTGTTGGTCACTCAGTCCAGCTCTTGTTAATGTGAGGGGACCTATTCCAGGGCAGTAATACCAGGAAGTAAAGGTCAGGATGGGCCTTTTTAGGGTCTGGCTAATACTCTAACCAACTTCATAAGCAAATGAGGCATAGAATGGAAAAGAAAATTGATTAAATTGCAATATGAAATACACTGCATTTGGAAAAGGATTAATGTATTCATGTTAGTATGATCACCACATTCTCTTTTCATAGCATTCTAATAATTAAGATGTGGCTTTGCTCAATATGGTTTAGAATAAGAAAAACTAGATGGAATATTTGAATATTTAGCTGCATCATGCAATAATAACCTGATACATCTCACTTGCAGTTGGGATTACACCTGTCCTGGAATTAAGTCTGTAGGCGAAGCACTGTCAGGCACTCAGAGACTGTTTCTGGGTAAGATTGGTCAGTATTTGCTTTCTCAAAAATCTTTTCAACAACGACTAACCCTTTGTGAAAGGCATATCTCTTCATTCAAACCTTTTCTTGGGAAATTCTCTGTCTAATTGGGATTAGTTGAATACTCATATTTGACCAATTGTATATTGATCTTACAGTTTAGTGCTCAGAGTCCAATCTCATCTAAATGATAGGAAATATTTCAAGGTTTCCTCCATGACCTGCACATACACCATATGCTCCATTCTGTCCTTTCCCATTGGGCGGGGCGGGTCATCTGAATGGTACCTAAGACTCCACTTGGGTTTTTAAGAAAGGACTATTTCTTCCCTGGAGACTATCACTCTTGGCCTTCACCCCCTCACTAATTCCTCCCCAGCGAAGGAAGAATGACTTAACCTCTTCCCTTTCTCTTGGAGTGAGCTGCCTGTAGGGAGCATGCTTCCCTCTTTTCCTCCATGTTTGAAAGCATGTCAGGGGCAGGGCCCCACAAGGGAAACTAGCTCTACTCTGGTCTGGTACTGCCAGCTTTGCAGAGTAAGTTAGTCTAATTGTTTCTTTCTTTCTTTGTTCATTTTTGTATTTGGAAAGTCAATTATGTTCAAATAAAAGCCACATTCCATATCAGTAATGAAGAAGATAGTGGGTTCCCTGCCTCACTACTTGTCCTATTTCAGGATTGGTTGGAACCTCAGGCCGGTGGGTATTAATTAATGGCCTGCAATGTGAAAATCTTCCTGTAGGGTTCTATTCTCTCTCATTCCTCTGGTTTGAGGTGGGGGGTACAAAGGATTACAAAGCCAAGATAGAAGTTGCATTCCAACAATGGGTTTTCTCGTAAAAGGGCTTTATCTATGATAGATGCTTGTGTCCCTTTGGCCTTAGGAAATCCTTTCACATGCATTTCATTTTCTGTGATAGCACAATATTTATTAATGGATTTATTATTTATACTTTACCTATGTCTGAAAAGGATTCTGATGCTGTTTAAATAATACATTAGATACATTTTAAAAGGCTTGTGAACAGTCTTTCTTTTTCTCCTACATTGCCACATAATTTTATTTGCAACTTCAGAGTTTTCCGCATGGGCTCTATGGTATAGTGTTATATTATAAAGAGCCTGGTAGCCAGAGACTTTAAGTTCCAGCTTGTGACTCTGAATAACTCATTTATTTACATATAACTTAATTTATTTGTAATTTTATCTATAAAGTATGGCTGTTGTGAGGACCAAATAAGATATATATTAAAGAAATTAAAGATTACTATGAAAAAATACCATGATTATAACTAAAACAATAATATTATGAAGTATATCTCTAATAGTTGTAATTTTAAGTTATTGCCTCAAATCTTTTTTTAAAATATATTTTTATTGATTTCAGAGAGGAAGGGAGAGGGGAGAGATAGAAACATCAATGATGAGAGAAAATCACTGATTGGCTGCCTCCTGCACACCCCCTACTGGGGATCCAGCCAGCAACCCAAGCATGTGCCCTTGACCTGAATCAAAGCTAAGACCCTTCAGTCCACAGGCTGATGCTCTATCCACTGAGCCAAACCAGCTAGGGCTTGCCTCAAGTCTTTGATGATTATGTAGGAGGTTACCATATATTATATTCTAGATGTTAATAATAATTTTAAAATAATATTTAAGTACACATACATATGTATATATGTGTTATATATGTATACATGTACAGATGTATATATATATATATGTATGTATATATGTGTATATCATGAGAGAGTTTAAAATCGTTTTCAAATATATTCTGAGCAGACTCTTGACAGTATAAGTTGTCTCTGCCTAGTAACAGTTTTTAGAAAATATAAGTAGATTCTGTGATCTATGCTTGTGACTTCCTGATGGTAATTAAAATGGTTACATGTTTAAGAAACTCTTTTTTAATATCAAAGCTATACTAGTATTTGTACTAAATAGAACAAGAGGAATGAGGATACTAGCCAAGTATGTTCACTGCTGATAGCCGTAGTTCACAGTTTGTTATTTAATTCCACAGGCTGATGCTCTATCCACTGAGCCAAACCAGCTAGGGCTTGCCTCAAGTCTTTGATGATTATGTAGGAGGTTACCATATATTATATTCTAGATGTTAATAATAATTTTAAAATAATATTTAAGCACACATACATATGTATATATATGTGTGTATATATGCATATATGTACAGATGTATATATATATGTGTGTGTGTGTGTGTGTGTGTGTGTGTGTGTGTATAGATGTGTATATCATGAGAGAGTTTAAAATCGTTTTCAAATATATTCTGAGCAGACTCTTGACAGTATAAGTTGTATAAGTTATCTCTGCCTAGTAACAGTTTTTAGAAAATATAAGTAGATTCTGTGATCTATGCTTGTGACTTCCTGATGGTAATTAAAATGGTTACATGTTTAAGAAACTCTTTTTTAATATCAAAGCTATACTAGTATTTGTACTAAATAGAACAAGAGGAATGAGGATACTAGCCAAGTATGTTCACTGCTGATAGCCGTAGTTCACAGTTTGTTATTTAATTCCAATTACAGATTCTTGATTATGCACACCCAGTACTTTTGTTGATTAGTCTTACAGTGTTTTCCTCATCTTATTGTATTTCTTTCTCTAAATGTTTTGCCTGTCTCTGCTTTTATCCAGAGGTAACAATTTTTTGACTTGCGTAAAGAATATAGCCCAGAGACATGTTTGTTTGGGGCTTGTAGAGTGCTTAATTTTTTAAGTCATTATTTACAATCTGCACATTTACACTAATAAAAGAGAAACATGGTAATTGGCATACGACCGCTACCCTTTTCATTGGCTAATCAGTGAGTATATGCAAATTAACTGTCAGCCAAGATGGCGGCCGGCAGCCAGGCACTGACGCGAGCATGAGGTTTGCTTGCTGCAGACTCCAACATAAGTTATCTCTGCCTAGTAACAGTTTTTAGAAAATATAAGTAGATTCTGTGATCTATGCTTGTGACTTCCTGATGGTAATTAAAATGGTTACATGTTTAAGAAACTCTTTTTTAATATCAAAGCTATACTAGTATTTGTACTAAATAGAACAAGAGGAATGAGGATACTAGCCAAGTATGTTCACTGCTGATAGCCGTAGTTCACAGTTTGTTATTTAATTCCAATTACAGATTCTTGATTATGCACACCCAGTACTTTTGTTGATTAGTCTTACAGTGTTTTCCTCATCTTATTGTATTTCTTTCTCTAAATGTTTTGCCTGTCTCTGCTTTTATCCAGAGGTAACAATTTTTTGACTTGCATAAAGAATATAGCCCAGAGACATGTTTGTTTGGGGCTTGTAGAGTGCTTAATTTTTTAAGTCATTATTTACAATCTGCACATTTTATATAAAATCCAGGTTTCCACATTCTACTTAAACATTAAAAGGCACATAGAGAGAGCTCTCATTTCTACATGGCAAAATTCACTGCAGCCAATTTCATTCCTGTGGCTGAGGTGATTTCTTCCTAATTTGCTAGAGCAAGGTTCTTCCCAGGCGCCCCAGCTTCTGTCTGCTTCTCCTTGTCTGCTTCACCTGAGCATTAGCTGCTTCCTGGAGCACTTGCCTTTGGGACCCTACAGAGTTTTTATTCATTTGTAGTCTTGATCTCTCCTTCAAGTATATTTCTCTTTTGTTTACTACCTTTGGTTACTTTTTATTTTTCAGTAGTCTTTCTAATTTAAATCTTAATTGATGAAATTGTAACGTAACTTTTAGTCTTAACATTTAACATTCTTACTATTCTTTTTAATGGAGTTGACTACAGAAAGCATCAGGCACATGCATTCACACACAGACAAGCATCTATCACATCTGCACAAGGGGAGGAATTTAAACACTGAGAAATGTGAGAGGCAGAGGTGTTTTTGAGAAAACCAAATTGAGAGCATGATCATGAAGTGCTTACTATAATGTGTAAGATAATTCAAAATTTTCCTGTCATATGCTTACCCTTTTCAATGTGGCTAGTCTGTGTTCTTACCAAAGCTTGCAAAATGGATGGAATTAAAAAGAAAAAGATAAGCCCTGGCCGGTGTGTCTCAGTTGGTTGAGCATCGACCCATGCACCAAAGGGTCCCTGATTCAATTTCTTCTCCAGGAACATGCCCAGGTCATGGGTTCGATCCCTGGTCTGGGTACATGTGGGAGGCAACCAACTGGTGTTTCTCCCCCTCTCTCTGTCCCTTCCTCTCTCTCTAAAATTATATATATACTAGGGGCCCGGTGCACGAAATTCGTGCACTGGGGGGGCATCCCTCAGCCCAGTCTGCCCCCTTTCACATACTGGGAGCCCTCAGGGGATGTCCTACTGACGGCTTAGGCCCGCTCCCTGCTCCCCTTGGGGAGCGGGCCTAAGCCACAGTCTGGGCTCCCTTTGTGGGAGGATCTTAATTGATGAAATTGTAACGTAACTTTTAGTCTTAACATTTAACATTCTTACTATTCTTTTTAATGGAGTTGACTACAGAAAGCATCAGGCACATGCATTCACACACAGACAAGCATCTATCACATCTGCACAAGGGGAGGAATTTAAACACTGAGAAATGTGAGAGGCAGAGGTGTTTTTGAGAAAACCAAATTGAGAGCATGATCATGAAGTGCTTACTATAATGTGACAGATAATTCAAAAATTTCCTGTCATATGCTTACCCTTTTCAATGTGGCTAGTCTGTGCTCTTACCAAAGCTTTCAAAATGGATGGAATTAAGAAGAAAAAGATAAGCCCTGGCCGGTGTGGCTGCCTGGGCAGGGGACCCCTCAGCTCTGATTGCAGGCTCGGCCCTGCCCAGGAACCCCCTGGCTCAGACCCTTCATAGGCTGCTCAGGGCCCACAAGGGGCCTACCTCTGAGTGACCTGGATGCCGATGATGTTCCCGGGACCCAGGCCGCTGGGCGCCTACATATGCAAATTAACCGCCATCTTTGTTGGGTTAATTTGTATACTCATCCAATTGGCTGGTGGATGTAGTGGAGGTATGGTCAATTTGCATGTTTGTCTATTATTAGGTAAGATAATTAGGTTAAAACTCTTTCTCTCTCTCTCTCTCTCTCTCTCTCTCTCTCTCTCTCTCTCTATATATATATA
>NW_005368305.1:2324112-2332036 GCF_000412655.1 Myotis brandtii | reverse complement strand
AATTACCATGTTTCTCTTTTATTAGTGTAGATATATATATATATATAAATGATAAAATATTCCCCCTAAAATGAATTTGATGAATCATCTAGACATCTTTTTAAACAAATGGTTTTAAATTATGGAAGAAAATATAGTGGTCTGTGCTTAATGTATTAGTATCAGCTTGTCATTTTTCAGAAGAGGGTTTTATAGAATATTCCTGCTAATACACAGCTTTTTTATTGTGTCCATACATTTTCTCACAAAGTAGGTGGTAAAACACCCCAGGAGTTGAGACAGCACAGGGACCTGAGCCCAGGGATCTCATAGACAAGTGATAAGAAAAAACCAGCGCTGGTGCCATCCCACCACCCCTTGCCTGATCCCAAGGCTGCCAGGAACATCAGATAAGCTGATGCAAAAATGTCTCCACCCTTCACTGCCTGCTCAAAAAAATGCGGAATTATATCTCCCTTCCAACCACTTACTTCTCCAACCCTCATGGAGAAAATTTTGCAAACCCATCTTTTTCAAAAAGCCCGTCTATAGTGCAAGTCCGCTCTGTCCCCAGCTTATAACAGCAACCAAGCAGAGCCAGTTCAGAGCACCTGCCTCTTCTCTGTGCTCCTCCCTTGTGCTCCAGCATAAGCTCAATAAATCCTGTCAAAATTTCCCTGTGGTTTCCTCGAGGTTTGGGGGAACCTCGTGCCTATGACAGAGTGATCTGAGATTAAGCAATATTCTGATAAATGACTCCAATTTAGGTTATTGGTGTGGATGGAACTTGTGCCTAGTCACCTTAATCTGTGTAGGGTGAGTGCTCCACTGGTACCCCTCCCAACTGGGGTCTGTTTTGAGTGAGGAACACTACTTTAGCATCCAGGAAAAGGCTGTATTGTTATCTTTTGGGAATATCAGCACTCTTGCTGTACACAAAAAAGCAGCCTCTTCACATTGCACTGCATCCTTGGATCCTGTTTTTGCCTGTGTTTGGTTAAAATATGGAAATTTTATTTGTTCATTAAATAAAATTTGGCTCAGGACTTCTAAGTTTTAGTTTAGGGTACACATTACTCTGCCATGTGTTCCATGCATCTGACATAGAAATGCATTCTAGCTTGCATTTCAGATAGGCCAATATTTCATTTCTATCTGAAAATTTGTCATCAATGCATCAATGCTTCTATCTTTATCGATATTTCTAGTCTGCTACCTCTCAATATCTATTATCATGAGATCTTAATTTGCCTGTCTGCCTGTCCAAATTGGAATAATCAAACACTCCTCTATTTATACTTCAAGAATACAGATGTTTACACAATTGTTAAAAGGGAGAAAGGCAGAGTTGACATGGTATGCACAAATGTGTTACTTACAGGGAAGAGGTAAAAAGAAGATAGCATCACACATTCTATTATCCAGTATTACCTCACAGGGCAAAACTTCAAGTTAAATGCTCATTTCTTTCAATTATTAATGGAACACTATTAATGATAAACTAATACTGTAATAAAAATCTTTAGGAATTGGTTAAGAAAAACATCAATCAGCTGCCTCCTGCACATCTCCCACTGGGGATGTGCCCTCAACCAAGGTACATGCCCTTGACCGGAATCGAACTTGGGACCTTTCAGTTCGCAGGCCGACGCTCTATCCACTGAGCCAAACCGGTTTTGGCAATGGAACACTATTAATGATAAACTAATACTGTAATAAAAATCTTTAGGAATTGGTTATTTGGTCCCAAACACTTAGGAGTGTCTAACATTTTCTGAGACTACTTCTGTTTCCAGCTCACTACTATGATCCAATGATTAGGATCCAGGATAAGCCACATGGATTAAGTGGTCTGGTTAAGTAACTATGCATAACAAGGTAGGAGGGGGGAGCAGAAGAGAGTCTCATAGTTCATTTATTTTTAATAATAATATTAATTTATAAACTAATACTTATTTTGCTAAATTTGTAGAAAGAGCATTATCAAATGTTAATAAGTGATCTCTAACTATTAAATGAAATATTTCTCCACAAATATGATTGATTTGGTAAAGGTATTGACAGGATATCATAATAATACTTTTACAGAACTTTATTCAGTCACTCTATTCATAGAACATGGTACTTTGTTCCTTCTCCTCTATAACATAGATACATAGATGCATAGATACATAGATAATAGATATATAGAGATAATAAATGTATATATATAATTAACTTAAATAAAAACTATAACTTTATAGAAGTTGCTAGAGGGCCAGACCATTATAAATAGGGAAGCAGGTTGTTTACCATGACAATAGAAGTGATTTTTTTCTGAAGATACGGGTAAACAACGCAATTTAACAGCCTTTGAACGTGGGATATATATATATATATATATATATATAGTGGCCAGATTATTATGACCACCCCATCAGTACTTCATTGACACTTCCAAAAATATGGAATATTGAAAGCTTCCTAAGCAAATACTCTCAAGGTTTTATTATTATTATTATTATTTGCGTAACTAATTCACTTCATTGTACTGATGGGGTGGTCATAATAACCTGGCCACTCAGTATATATATATAATCTCTATATACCTATAATCTATGTATCTATGTATTTATCTATCATCTATCTATCTGTCTATCTA
Source organism: Myotis brandtii (assembly GCF_000412655.1). NCBI lineage: Eukaryota > Metazoa > Chordata > Mammalia > Chiroptera > Vespertilionidae > Myotis > Myotis brandtii. The sequence goes on along the minus strand of NW_005368305.1, from coordinate 2,329,416 downwards.
TCTATCTATCTATCTATCTAATGATTTACATTTTGCCTCTCTCCCTCATTCAGCCTTCAAATTTTCAGGACTCTGTAAAGGCTGTTTTGGATAGGCTCACAGACTATTCTCAGTAATGATGAGGCATCTTTGGTTTTCTTTCTATCCTCTTCCTCACCCTCCTTTGCACTGACACAGACAAGTGTCATCATGACCTCCAGGCACCAATGACTCCATAGCTGTCTGCACTGGCTTCTACTTGCTCACTGGTACAATTTGGAGGTCCACTATATGTCCCACATACCATTAAAATCTTCAAGCAGCCTCTCTGGTCTCCTACCTTCAGAGTTTCCAGGACAAATCTATCAAGTGGAAGTGAATGCCTCTTCCTCCTTTCATATCACTGCAAAAAATGGGCACATAAGATAACTCTACTGGCAGTTATGACATTGTGTGTCTCTAGTGTAGTTTCTGGGGCTCTGAGTTGGGAGAATTCAGAGTTATGAATAATCAGTGACTTTATCCTGTAAAAAGAGAGCATCATCCATGAACAGGTGAGGTGTGACTGGCTGCTGATTTGGGAAAAGTTGGAGATACAATGATGATTGGTCAAGTCAGAGGTTTTGGGAATGGAAACTGCAGTCAGAAGAGAGGTTGGGCTTACGTAATTGTGATTCACAAAAATTGCTGGTAAGAGGCAGTGTTTTGAAGTGTTAGGTTAAAACTCAAAAAGTGAGGCCCATTTAATTCTGCCAAAACTCTGCAACTTCCCAGGCTCTGGGAATCTGCTCTGTGAGGAAGCCTCTACCACGAATGGAGGAGTTTATTTTCCTGTCAGACATTCTGTGCACACTCTGCTGCCCTGTCCATATAGTTCATTTGCCTTCTCTCTCATCTCCCTGTCCACCCAGTCTTATCTCTCCTGTACTTGTCAATGCATTCTACAAGAGGATAACCAAGTCAGTGTCTAAATAGAAATACTGGATTTTTAATTAAAAGGCTCTTTAAATTTTCAAGTATTTTAGTTTGGGGCTGATATATTAGTTTAAGTACCTGGGGCCAGGAGGTGAATTTGAATAATTAACACCATGTTTTCTTAAAAATCACGGATCCTCCTTAGGAATGAAAATTTGATATTAGGTGAAGCTCATCTGAGTAATTTTATTTTCTTTTTTAGGCTGAGTTCTCTCTCCAGAAGTCCTAAGTAATTTATGCAATAGACTTCTGTTGGGTCTGCACCCATTATTCCCAAATAATTCTCGATCAAGCTGCAAATAAAGCTTAAACCATAAGAGACATTTGCTACAATTATATTGTTATATGACTACAATAAATCTTTAAATGTAGTTCACATGACCATAAGACTTACTAGCTATTTCAGATGTCACTGATTAACACACATTTTTCTATTTTTTGAGTGTTATTTACAAATTTTACTTTTATAAGTAGCAATGGATATTTTGAGTTGCTTACTTGGTGTACTATCTCCAAAGTGAAGTGACTAGAATAAACCTTATGAATGGTGTTACATTAAAGGATTGGGCACATTTAATTGAGTTGGTTCACTGTGACTGTATGACAGTGAACTAGGCAACAGAGGTGTGGGAAGAGGTAGAAGTGAGCAAAGGTTATGCAGGTATGTAGGAGCTTATAGAACATTTTAAGTATTTAAAATCCTATATAACAAATAGGTTATATGCAAATTGACCCTCACTCCACCATGCTGTCACAAGATGGCTGTGCCCACAGCAGAGGCAGGGTTCCCGTAACAAGCCATAACAAGTGATCAGCAGGGACCTGAGACTGCGTGGTGCTGGGCCGGGGCAGAGTACCTGAGGCTGCGCGCCCCTGCCCAGTGGGGCTTGACGGAGCTGGCGCTGGCCAGGTCTAGAGCTAGCCCAATGGGGGTGGGGCCACGTCTGGGTCTCGCGTGATTTTGAGGTGCACGTGGGCGGATACTTGACTCTGGGTCCCACAGCATGCCCCAGACTCTGACAGGAGGAATATTTTCATATACATTTTACTAATTTTCTTTCATCTCTGATACTTCTATTATAGAGAAAGGGCAAATAGCAGTATTAAAATATTTCCTCTAATTAATTCCCTTTTAATGTGCACAAATTTCGTGCACTGGGCCACTAGTCTAATTATAAGTATAGTGGGAAGCAATTGGCAGGTTTTAACTAGGGGGGTGGGTAACAATTTTATCTTTTAAGATCACTCTCACCACTGTATGATAAATGGATTAGAGATAGGTAAGGGAGAGGATCAAAAATAGAGAAGACAGTAAGCAGACATTACAATAGCCCAGGCAGGTGGTGATAGTGAGTGGTTCTATGTTAGTGGGAATGAAAACCGACAAAACACAGATATTAGAATGACATTTTGGAGGTAGAATTTAGAGGATCTAGTGAAGGTGAATGTCAAAGCTCTCATTCATATCTGGGGCTTAAGTGAATAGACTATAGGAAAAGTCTATACAGAAATTTAATGAATGGGTCTTATCTCACTTAAAGTTGAAAATACTTAAAATGCACCTATACATTCATTTCTTTCTTAGATTATGATTAATTAATTGTGGATTTATTCAAGAACATTTCATAGCAGAGCATGTATGCCAGGCATTTTATTAAGCATTGGAGATATAAAAATGAATAAGATATGGTCCTTGCTTCAGAAGCTATAATGATTCTACAAGAGATTGACAAATAATTATGTGCAAGCAGAATTTGCTCATGAATATTTATAAAACAATCTAAACAAATTATTAGCAAAACAAATCCACTGATGTACAAAAACAATAGCACATTATGACCTACTCAGATTTGTTCTAGTAACTCAAAGGTCAGTTAACATTAGAAAATAGGTAATGTATTAATGGAGAAAGCATGTGTAATCATTTCAATGGGAACTTAAAAGAGATTTTGATAAAGTCAATTCTTTTAATGATTGAAATAAAACAATAAAATTACTTCACTTGCTAAAAATTATCTTCTAAAACTTAAAGCATATATCATTTTTAATGGGGAAATTTTGGAAACATTTTTTATAGAATTAGAAAAAAAGTAAAAGGTGTCTATTTTCCCACTTTTTTTTTTTGAGCATCACAATGGAGACTAACCATTACAGGAAGACAAGAAAAAACTAAATTCCATACGAATAGAAAAAAAGAAAAATAGAATTCAATGCTATTTCTGAGCTAACATAAAAACACCAAAATCCTAGGGGCTTAAAACACAAAAAACATTTTCATCTCAATTAAAAATATTAGATTCAGTATGTCAAGAGCTATGAAAGATCTTATATTTTGCCCTACTTGCAAGCTATAAATTAGCCTAATGCCTCAGAGATAACTGAAGTTCACATAGCCCACTAACTACATGACAATTCAAAGAGGGAGAGTCTACATCTAACACTCAGTGAACTGCATTATAGGAAAGGAACCTGGGCTTAGAGAACCCGGATATTTTATACTAAAGAGTGAGCATGTCTGCCCTTTGCAACAGTGAGGCTGTCTCTGTTTTCTAATGTTGTTTGAATGCAAACACCCTGGAGAGATAATCCAGACAAAGGTAGTCAGTGCTTCTGCTTGTAAAATGTGCAGAAACATGAGACCAATGGAGAAATATTTTCCAACACAGTAAAAACATTCTCCTCATCCTATCCTTAAGGATTCAGACTTTCTAACACCTTCCACAAATGAACTTCTCACCAAGTCAGGGGAAGAGAAAATGTGGAGAAACCATATCCATTCCTAATGTTTCATTCTAGATGTATCAACCAATGCTTTCTCTCTTACTCACTGTGTAGATCCAAAATAAAGTATATGGATTATATATTTGCCAAACACACTATATTTTCTCTTATTTCAAATCAATATCCACCAAACTCTGTAATGATCCTAATTAGTTGGTTTTAAATATAAATATGAAAAGCAAAGGTCTAAGAAGAATCAACATAATCCAAAAGAAGAGTAATGTGAGAGACTTGCCATGTTTTATCAGATATCACCAGATGTTAATACCTATTAAAACCAAAAAGAAGAGATATTAACTATTAATACAAATTGGGCAAAACGGAGATCCGCCAAAACACTCATGCATACATAGAAACTTGATATTTGAGATGATTGAGGAAAGGAAGTTCTGCTTTTATTAAATGGTGCAAAGAAAACAGCCAAACTTATAGAAAAAATTAAATTCGCTTCTTAATTAAAAATGTAAATGCACAAAGTGTTTAGATTTATTAAAGGCTTAGAGATAAAGGAAAATAAAAATAAAGAGAAGAAAATAACGGAGAATAATTTTATGACCTCAGGGTAGGTAAGAATTTATTAATTACAAAAGGTCCTGATTATAAAAATAAAAGGTGGTTAAATTAGAACACATTAAAAATTAAAAATGCTGTTCTCCAAGGGCACAACAAAAACACACACAAAAACCCACATAACTTACAAAGTAGGAAAAAATTTGCAATGCATAAAATTGATAAATGTTTGGTATAACAATATATAAATAATGCCTAAATGGGAAAAGTTTATACAAACCTTAGAATACAGCAAAAGACATGAAAAGGCATGTCACAGAAGAAGACTTAACTGCCTAGTGAATATATGATAAGATATTTAATCTTATTAATAACTAGAGGCCCGGTGCACAAAAATTGGTGCACTGGGGGGGGGGGGTCCCTCAGCCCGACCTATGCCCTCTTGCAGTCTGGGACCCCTCGGAGGATGTCCACCTGCTGGCTTAGGCCCACTCCCTGGGGGATCGGGCCCAAGCTGGCAGTCAGACATCCCTCTGGCAGCCTGGCAGCCCTGGGGGGATGTCCACTTACCAGCAGGGAGCAGACCTAAGCTGCAGTCAGACATCCTTAATGCTGCTGAGGAGGCAGGAGAGACCCCCCCCCACCACCACTGTGCTGGCAGCCATCAGCCTGGCTTGTGGCTGAGCAGAGCTCCCCCTGTGGGAGCGCCCTGACCGCCAGAGGACAGCTCCTGCATTGAGCATCTGCCCCCTGGTGGTAGTGTGTGCCATAGTGACCAGTCATTCCCAGTCGTTCTGCTGTTAGGGTCAATTTGCATATTATCCTTTTATTATATAGGATAGAGGCCTGGTGCATGGGTGGGGGCTGGCTGGTTTGCCCAGAAGGGTGTTCCGAATCAGGGTGGGGGTCCCGCTGGGGTGCCTGGACAGCCTGGGTGAGGGGATGATGGCTTTTTGCAGCTGGTCACACACCCTTCAGGGTGGGGGTCCCCACTGGCGTGCCTGGCCAGCCTGGGTGAGGGGCTGATGGCTGTTTGTAGGCTTGTCAAGCCCCCACCCC
>NW_005368305.1:2309345-2323721 GCF_000412655.1 Myotis brandtii | reverse complement strand
CCTGCTTGCTCCATCTCCATGGCTGCCGGCCGCCATATTGTTGGGTTAATTTGCATATAGTCGCTCTGATTGGCTGGTGGGCGTGACTTAAGGTGTAGCGTAGGTACAGTCAATTTGCATGTTTGTCTTTTATTAGTGTAGATAAGATAAATGGAAATTAATACAATAGGTTCTTTTCTCATGGTCCATATTGGGGGGAAAAAATTTAAACATCTGAAAATAGGAAGTGTCGATAATGATATAAAGTAAGGAGAGCTCATCTGGTGTATGTGTGAGATGAATTAGGTCAATAATATTCTAAAAACAATAGGCATTACCTAAAGTTACACATGGACACACACTAATACACAACAAGTTTTTGCCATAAACTCTGCATGTGAGAATATTCTGCATATAAAATATTCCATACCAAGATATGTATAGAAGAATTATTGTGTTGCCTCTGTTTGTAATATTAAAAAACCAGGGGATGTGAGTAAAATCTTCATTCACAGGAGGCTAGATAAAAAAAAAAATCTATCAACATCATGAAAAATTATACAGCATAGAAAATAAATCAAATACAGCTCCATACAAAAGTATGGAGGAATATTAGAAACATAATATTAAATGAAATAGTTTAAAATATATGTGATAAATCTAGAACCTTAGAAATACTGAAAATAATAAAAAGATGAACAAAAGCCCTAACCAGTTTGGCTCAGTGGATAGAGCGTCAGCCTGCAGACTCAAGGGTCCCAGTTTCGATTCTGGTCAAGGGCATGTACCTTGGTTGCGGGCACATCCCCAGTAGGGAGTGTGCAGGAGGCAGCTGATTGAGGTTTCTCTCTATCGATTTTTCTAACCCTCTATCCCTCTCCCTTCCTCTCTGTTAAAAAAAAAAAAGTCAATACAATATATTTTTAAAAAAAGATGAACAAAAATTCAGGGTGATTATCTCTCGGGGCCAGGAGTGATATAAAATAAGGGAGGTACATTAGGTAGTTTTAATAGTCTGATAAATATGTTATGATATAATGTAATACATTCTACTGGTTGTTTCTCTGGATAACTCTGCTTATTGCACTTATTAAAGCTTTCTGTTTGATACTATTGGAGGACTAATAAGTAGTGCAGAATTACTGGGTCAGACTGGGTAATAGGGAGAGAATCAGAAAGTTTACCCCAGATATGGAGTTTCTTGATGTTGCTGGTATAGGTAGTTTAAAGGGCAAGAGGCTGAGAAGATCTTTTGAAGATTTTGAAAAACTGAAGTGACAGAAATTGATGTCTGGGGCCTATCAAAGGTAGAGATAACCCCTGGTGTACCCTCCTTGCTTTAAGGCTGGGAACCTGAAGAGCTGCAATCTAAAAACAAGGTTTAGCCAGAATAGGTTTTTCACAGCTTGCAGCTCATATATGAACATGACAATCTATGAGATTAGATGATTCTAGATTATAGTGACAATAGGAACCTGGAAGAAGCACACCAAAATCCTTCATAGAAGAAGAAAATACTACCCTAGTTCTCAAAATTACTTCTACAATTATTTTACAATAAATGTTAGACTCACAGAAATTACCAAACCAACAAAGATAACAGAGAGCAGGAACAGAAAGAGAAAGAAAAAAGAAAGAAGAAAGGAAGGAAAGAAGAAAGGAAGAAAGGAAGAAAGAAAGATGCCAGAAAACAGTACAAATTAAATAAAAAACAATTGACAATTAAAACAGACTTATAAAGGGAAGATATATATAACTACCATATCACAGACACTTAAAATAATGGTATTTACTATGTTCAAGAAAGTAAAAGACAAGAATGATAATTTAAGCAGAAAAAGTGAAAAATTTCAAAAATAAATAGAAATACTAGACTTGAAAAATTTGATAACAAAATCAAGAATCAAATCAGTTTTTTAAACAGAAGCTTGAATAAATGGAGAGGAAATAAGTCAGAAAATATACTAAAAGAAGCAGGGGAAAATTTAAAAATTAGAAGGGAAAAAATTAGAGGCATATTGGAAACAAGGAAAAGATCTAATATATGTTATTCAGAGTACCAGAAAGAGAAAAAATAATTTTAAAAAAGAGATGAAGGCAATAGAAACAATATGTGACAAAATAACATCCGACCACTTTTCTAAGTCATTGGAGGACATTGTATCTCAGATTCAGAAACCTCTACAAAGTCCAAGCAGTAACATTATGAAAACTGAGCCTGGGAACACTACACTGTATTAACTTTGTTTTGTGGCATATTAAGTCACCACAAAGCGAACAGCTTAAAATAGCATCCTTTGCTAACTCACAGTTCTGTAAGTCTGAAGTCCTACACTTTACAGGGCATCAAAAACTGGAATTGAAACAGGAATTTTTTGGGGTGAAAAGGACAAGTTTTAGGAAATTTTAGAAATTAAGAGGACCATGGAAGAAGCAGAACAGCAGAAGGTGTATTTTCATAGAATAGGGAAGCTGAAAAGCTGCAACATGTACATTTGCATAGAATGAGGGAGCTGGGAACAGCAAAAGGTCTATATTTACAAAATAAAGGGAAGGAAGCCCCTCATCCAGAAAGAGAGGAAGAAAGCGCAAAGGGAATAGGAAAACAATAAGGAAGGAGGGTGGGATAACCTCACATGTGTGGTTCACCTTTGAGCCTGGGAGTTGCTATAGTAACTAGTAATAGTGACCAATCAGAGGGGATATCAAGGCACCAGGATCTGCAGCCTTTATAAGCCATAGGGAAAGGGAACTGGTGGGACCCTTTCCTCCTCCTCAGGTGGGAGTCCATTCTGTAGGACTCTTCCCCCTCCCCACATGGGAGTCTGTACTTGTTCTTTAATAAATTTCCACCTTTGCTATACCACCTTCTGTCGGTGGATTCATTCTTTGATTCCGATGGACAAAGAATCCGGGTTCCACTCCAGGGGAACACCGCGTGTTCCAGTCCAAAAATTCTGTATCAGAATGAAGGTGTCAGCTAGGCTGGATTTTTGTTTGAGGGTTCTGGGAGAAGTATCATTCTTCTTTTTCTTGGTGGTGTGAGGTTTGTGGCGCAGGAAACTGAGTCAGAGAGTCAGGCAGATTGAAGGAGGAGAATTTATTCTGCGCTCCTGGGTGAGGTCCAAGGGCCTGGGGTTGGGCCAGTTGAGTCACACGGAGAGGGAGTAGGGGCATTTTTTTTTTTTTATTCAGCTGTTCAGTGAGGGCGGGGGAGCATGAGCTGTGGGAGTTCGTGCCGCGGGGGGTCGTCACGGTTTCCAGGTGTCGTCATCTGTCTGGTAGCTGACCTGTTAGGAATTCCAGGGCGGGACCGGTATCTGCGTCACCATTTACCTGGTGCGCTGGCCTGTTACGGATTTCAGGAAGGACCCAGTATCTACGTCACCATCTGCCTGGCAGAGGCATGCATCAGCTCCTGGACCCCCTTTCCACCTAACAGGTGGTTATAGGACTGAGGTTTTTGTTTCCTTGCTGATTCAAATTGGGGATGCTCTCTAGAGGCTACCTACATTTCTTGCTCCATGGTCCCCTCTATTTTCAAGCAAGCAATGGTGAATCAAACCTTCTGCAGCTTCAAATCTCTCACTTCCTGTTCTGCTACAAGTTGGAGACCATCCTCTGCCTTTACAGGGTTCCTGTGATTAGACCAGGCTCACCAGGATGAACGCCCAGCCTAGAAATTAACTCATAAGACCTTAATTATATTTGAAAAACCCCTCACAGGAGTGCCTGGGTTAGTGCTTAACTGAATAACTGGGAGAGGGTATGTGTACATCAGGGATCAGATTCATGGGGGTTCATTTTGAAACAGGAATTTTAGGGGTGAAATAGGACAGGTTTAGGAAATATTAGAAATTTTGGAAATGAGGGGGACCATGAAGGTAACACAGGGCTGCAGAGCAGCAGAAGGTATATTTCCATAGAATGGGGGAGCTAGAAAGCTGCAACAGGTACATTTCCATAGAATGAGGAAGCTGGGAACAGCAAAAGGTCTATATTTATAGAATAAAGAGAAGGAAGCCCTCATTCAGAGGGAGAGGAAGAAAGCCCAAAGGGAATAGAAAAACAATAACGAAGGAGGGGGAGGACAGCCTCACATGTCCCATGTGGTGTTTGACCTTTGAGCCGAGGAGTTACTATAGTAACCAGTCTAAGGGAATAGTGACCAATCAGAGGGGATATCAAGGCACTAGGATCTGCAGCCTTTATACATAGGGAAAAAAAGGAACTTAGGGGGACCCTTTCCCCCTCCCTACATGAGAGTCCATTCTGTGGGACTCTTTCCCTCTCTCCATTTGGGAGTCTGTACTTGTTCTTCAATAAATTTCCACCTTTGCTATACCACTTTCTGTCGTGGATTCATTCTTTGATTCCAGCAGATGAAGAATCCAGGTTCCAGTCCAAAAGTTCCGTATCAATTTTAGGATTCTGCCTGCCACACACTAAAACTGTTGAGAAAAAATTAAAAAGACAAGGAAAAACTATCTAAAACCAGACAGAGGAGAAAATATAATTATCTTAAAAAACACACTCATCCCAGAATTCTATTCAATGTAAAAATAGCCTTTGGGAATTAATTGAAATAAAGATAATTCAGACAAGTACAAATTGAGAATATTTATTAGCATCAGACACATAATACAAAACAAAACAAGAACAAAAACACTAAATGGTTATCTTCAGACAGAAGGAACATAACCATAAATAATAGTTCAGAAATTTGGAAAGGAATGAAATAAAACAGATAAAATTAATGAATATTAAATAAATAATAATAAAATACATTGAGTTGTAAGCATTCATATGAACATGGAATAATTAGTGTCAAATAATTAAAAGGAGACAAATTGAATTAGCATGTTTTACTGATCTTACATTAGCTGGGAAGAGAGTAAAGTATAGAACAAATGTTATCAGACTGTATTTTTAAAAATCTTTCTTATATGTTACTTACATGAGATATACCTAACATAAATTTATAGAAAACTTGAAAGCAAGAGTGAGAAAAAAATGTACTGTGTAAGCAACTAAGAAAAGAGCTGAAATAACTATATTTATGTCAAGCAAAGTAAAGTTTGAGAAATAATGGGGATACTTCATAATAATAAAATAATCATATTACCAGGAAATATAAAAAATTCTAAATCTGTGTTTAGCTAATAATACAGGCTCAACATTTATAAAGTAAAAATTAACAAAACTACAAATGAAATGGAAAATCCATAATCAGGAGGGAGATTTTTAATCGACCACTCTCAGTAACTGAGATAACAAGTACGTAAGTAAAAATTGATTATATGAACAATGAGGTTAGTCTAGTAAAGCATTTAAAAAGGAGAGAAATAGAATGGACCTAACAATGTATTTTAAAACATTAACAGAATAAAGAAGAAAAATCATGTTTATCTCAATAGATTAAGAAAAAGTGTTTGGTACAATTTTAAATTCATTTATGATAACAACTCTTTGCAAATTAGAAATAGATGGGACCAATATACACCTTATAAAAGGTATCTACAAAAATATAGTGTACACATAACACTTAATGAAATTTTTAAAAATGTCCCTTTAGAGGTCAGAATCAAGACAAGTATGCTTATTATGACCCTTTACATTCAACATTATACTGGAGGCCCTTGGCAAGTCATTAAAGCAATGAATAGAAACTACCCTATATAATAAAGAGGTAATATGCAAATTAACTCTCACACCCTCACAAGATGGCTGCCTATGACCAGGCAGGCAGGGGGGTTAGTGAGGGATGACCAAACAACTGAACAAGCAGGCTGCATGGGGCGACCAGGCCAGTGGGTGGGGGGGGGGGACAGTTAGGGGCAACCAGGCCAGCAGGGAGGGCAGTGGGGGGCAACCAGGATGGCAAGGGGGGCAGTTGGAGGTGACCAGGCTGGCGGGGGCACAGTAAGAGGTGACCAGTCCGGCAAGGGAGGCAGTTAAGGGCGACCAGGCTGGCGGGGGGGAGGGTGCAGTTGGGGTCAACCAAGCCAGCAGGGTGGGCAGTTGGGGGCAACTAGGCTGGCAGGGGGGCAGTTAGGGGCAACCAGGCCTGCAGAGGGGGGGCAGTAGGGGTCACCAGGCTAGGAGGCGTGCAGGAGGCAGCCATTCAATGATTCTCTCTAATCATTGATGTTTCTTTCTCTTCCTTTCTTTCTGAAATCAATAAAAAATATTTTTTTAAAAAAATCTTACTTGAGTCAAATAAAAAATCGTAATCAAACCAGTTAAGAAATTTGTTTAATATCAGGTAGTTAACAGTACAAAAAAATTATATATGGGCTAATTTTGATTTTCCATTTCTAAAAATCTTAAAATTTCTATTTCTCTTACCTTTTTTTTTAAAAAAATATGGCTTTTTAAAATTGATTTCAGAGAGGACAGGAGATGGGGAGAGATAGAGACATCAATGATGAAAGAGAATCATTAATAGGCTGCCTCCTATATGCTCCCTACTGGGGATTGAGCCCACAACCTGGGCATGTGCCCTGATCAGGAGTGGAACTGTGGTCTCCTGGTTCATGGGGTTGACACTCAACTACTGAGCCATACCAGCTAGGCTCCTCTTATCTTTTAATATTTTCTAATAAATTTGACAGAAATTGGGATCATAAAAAAAAAAGTGAGTTCAGCAAATTTTCAGCATATAGTTTTGTGCATAAAGTCAAATTCAAATCAATACAAAATGAACATGTATAGGAAAATAAATTCGTTAATAGCCAAAGTAATTAGCAAACAACTAAGAATATGCTTAATACATTTTATGAAAAATCTCTAAGCAGAAAACGTAAAAAAAAAAAAAATTGAGAGACATTAATGCAGACCTGAATAATTGGCATGCTATCCCTTGCTAATTATGTGTATGACTCAATCATTACAATGATAGATGTCAGTTCTCCTGCTAATAATCTATATGTTCAAGGTCATTCCAGCTAACCTTCTGATAGAAGTTTCAATATTGACAAGGATTCTCTAAAGTGTAATTTTCCAGAAGAACCAAAGCATTTTTGAAAAGTAAAACAAAGTGGAGAAACTTTCATTATTTGCTAAGATAGCATTATAAAATTCTGGTATTTAGACATTGTGATATTTATGCAAGGACAGATTAATGAAATGGAATATAAGACTGAGCCTTAAAATATACCCATTTATATCTGGACCTTTGATTTATGAAAGTTGTGTTAGTGTGGGGCAATGAGGAAATTAAATGATGTTGGGACAATTGGCTATACTAGTACATGTGGAAAAATTAAAACTCTACCCTACATCACATCATCCTCTTAACGAATTGTTTTCAGGGGAAAAAACAATAAATTTCCTACAACATAATATAGGTATAACTAATGATCTTAATACAGGTAAAAACTTATATATACCTAACAGTTTATAAAAAGGACTAATTACCAAAAAGTTCTGCAAATTAGGCTAGGGTTAAAATAAGAACTACTGTGTCTCAGAGGATACCATTTATAAATTGAAATTTTAAGCCACAGTGTGGGAAATTACATTTGAAATACATTAAGAACTTCTAAAATTAATAAGAGAAAGTAAAAATAAATAAATAAATATATTGACAAGAACCTTACACAGGCATTAAAGAGGATATCCAAGTGATCAATAAATATAAGAAAAGAAATTAAACCTCATTAGCAATCAAGGAAATAAGAATGACACACAATGTAAAAACACTATACATCTACCAAAATGGATCATATTTAACAAGAACAATGCATAGTTTTAGTAAGTGGAGCAACTGGAACTTGAACGTTGCTGATGGACGAGTAAATTGTACAGAATATATGGAAGGGAACGCATGGGTAGTCACAGAACAGGCTGAGAATTTTGAAATCCAAAATCCCCTTGAACCTTCTTTGCTATTTGAAGCATCAATAAATACACTCCTTTCACTTCCTTAAAGATTTTAACTATGGATGTTATCTCACAACTAGGTGTCAATTTTCCTCAAACCCATCTTCATCTCCTCCAGGTTGATGAAGTTAAATCTCATCATAGACAAAGGCAAAATACCAGAATTGTATGGTAAAATATATCTATATAGCTGATCCTTGAACAATGCAAATGTTAGGGGTGGCAACTGCCCTTGCAACAAAAAATCTGAAAGTAACTTAAGTTGGCCCTCTACATATGCAAATTCCCAACACTGTTAACTACCAGATCCATCTCTTTTAGGAAAAGAGATGTGGGAATTTACCAGTTAGTATTTGCTGGTAGGAGTTATAGGTTGAATTGTGTTTCCCTTAAAAGATATATGGAAGTCCTAACTCCCAGTACCTCAGAATATGATTTTATTTGGAAATAGAATCTTTATGGAGATAATCGAGGGAAAAGGAGGTCATTAGGATAGGTCCTAATCCAAAATAACTAGCACTTTTTAAAAAATTCTGTACCAAAACAGACAAACACATAGGAAAGATGTTGTAATGACACACAGGGAGAGATGGCCATATTACTGGTGTGCTGCATCCAAAAGCCAGGGAACACCATGAACTGGAGGCAAACACTAGAGACTAAAAGAGAGGAGGAAAAACTACCCCCAAGAGCTATCAGAGAGGATGGCTTTGTTGACAACTTATTTGTGGGCTTTTAGCCTCCAGAGCTATGAGACAATACATTTCTGTTATTTTAAGCCACCTGTTTTTTGGTACTCTGTCTAGGAAACTAATAAGACAGTGTAAGTGTGTGGGGGGGTAATTTTATGGTTGATTCATTAGATGAAGAAAATTGAAATATCAGATTAAATGGCATCAAATTAAAAGGAATTTTAGGGATAAAATAGGCAGGTTTAGGGAATTTTAGGAATAAAGAGGGTCCATGGGGGAGGAATGTGTAGGTGAGGGCTTGGAGCCGCTAGAAGGCACACATTCACAGAGGATAGAAAGCTGACACAGGATAAGGGGGGAGGAAGACATACATTCACAGAGGATAGAAAGCTGCCACAGGATAAGGGGGAAGGAAGACATACATTCACAGAGGATAAGGAAAAACCACAGAGTATGGGGGGAAAGGAAACAAACTTTCACAGAGGATAGAGAAATGCTGACAAATGGCAGCAGCAAGAGGAAAGCAGATTTTAACAGGAGATAGAGAAATGTTACAAGATAAGGGGGAGAGATAGTGAACGGCACTGTGTGACAAACTTTCACAGAGGATAGAGAAATGCAGACAAATGGCAGCAAGAGGAAAGCAGATTTTCACAGGAGATGGAGAAATGTTACAAGATAAGGGGGAGAGGTGGTGAGGGGTACTGTGTAGGTTTTGGGCTTTGAGGCTGATATTCCCCCAAAAAGAGTGACCAATTAGAAGAGCATAGGATCATAAAGTGAGGAAGGGGTCCAATTAGAAGGGAGCATGAAGAGACAAAAAACTACAGTGTTTATAAACCTTAGATAAAGGGGCTTTGTGGGTTATCCCCTTGGGACCCCCTCCCTATGTGGGAGTCTGTATTTGCTTCTAATAAATTTCCACCCTTTTCATCTACCACATTTTGTCCGTGGCTTCATTCTTCAAATCCATCTGGACAAGGACCCGAGAAAGAAGCCACCCTTGCATCCTGCTCAGGAAAACAACCCTAATCAAAATTAATGGGTGCACTTATCTAGGATTCAGGACTTAACATAGTAGCTTGAGAATTTGGGAGTGGTATAATAATCCACTAAGTTGTTTAATTGATGCCTAGGTTTATTGGTGGCTTTATAGTTAGTTAATGAGGATGAAATACCAAACTTTCACTGGCATGCTGTAAAAGGAGTCTGGATACTTACATAATAATCTTGGGATAAATTATGATAAAATTACTTAACTACTCCCTTAGCATACTCTTCAGCAGGCCCAGGGGACCGGTTCTTTGTCAAGATATGAAATGCAATTATGAAAGGGCTTTGCTGAGTCCTATGGTGGCTGTTGTGAGAAGCAGAATTGACTGATGTATTCCCTGATCTTAATAAAATAATGAGACCCATAGGGTAGAATTAGAGGGTGATAATTATCAAAGTAAGCAAAAGGAAGGAATAATGAATAAACTATTTTGACATGTTGGAATTTGTGGCAATGGCAAATTGACCATGAGATTCCTAAAAAGAATAAATGATATTTGACATATAAATATAGGTAATATGTTAATTCTCTTTTGCTACATAATAACATATCCTGACATTTAGCAGTTTAAAACAATACATATGTATTAACTCACAATTTCAAAGAATCAGGGATTTAGGAGCAGCTTAGCTGGATGGTTCTGGTTTCAGGGTTTCTCATGAGGTTGCATTAAATATGCCAGAAAGGCTCCATTTATCTGAAAACTTGAATGGGGTTGGAGATCCACTTACATGGCTGTTGGCAGGAGGCCTCAGTTCCTTCCCATGTAGACCTCCATAGAGCTGCTTGAGTTTCTTTCATGACATGGTAGCTGACTCCGTCCAGGAAGAGTCATCCAAGAAAGAGAGAAAGGAGGTCACAGAAGTTACACTGTGACCTTCTTTTCATCAGAAGTTGAACCACTAAAGGCAGCCCATACTTCACGGGAGGAGAATTAGGCTTCCCCTCTTGATGAAAGTACTTGTACACTTATTTTCTAGGCAGATTCTTAACTTGAGTCACCGAAGTGGATATTCAAAGATTTTGCTGTTTTGTACATGCTTATTCACAGACTTTAAGCCCTTAGTAGTTATTACTTTTATTCTGTTAAACTTAAGAGAATGTACATTTAATAACCTATTTATTTGCCTGTCAAATGATGAAAGCACAAAAATGATTTATGTATTTTTGAAGCATTGCAAGGTAGACATAATTGTTCTTAAAATTTTTCAGATGATATTCATCAATTACTTTCAAATAGGAAAATACTGAGAACTAAGTCAATCTTTCTAACTCTGTTAAGGAAATAACTATCCATTAAAGTCAAATTAGCTCTAACATTTATGAGCATTTTGTTACACAATCATATATTTAACCACTTACGTACTTTGATTTAAACAAGCCAGTTAGTGAAAAATTTCAAGGGACCTTTTATGGGAAACTCTGCAAAATCTGTCTTTTTATATTTTCCAAGTTCAAAAAAAATCCCCTCTGGTACATTCTAATTCTTTTTGTCATGGTGACTACATTGCATTTAGCAGAATCAAACCAGATGGCTGGTAACAGGAATTTATCACCAATTTTAACTAGTGCATTTCACATAAGTCTCTCAACTTATATATGGAAATTTTATGAAGTATTTCTTCTCCAGACCCTTATGTAAATTAGCAAGGGCCCTGAAGCCCAAAGTTTCAAAAAAGTTAGTCCAGACTTAAAAAGCACCAGGCTGTGGAGAGATAAGAAGCATAAAGTGAACCATAGCACCAATTTATGCTCATGCCTTCATCTGACAGTAACTGTACTGGCTCACATTCTGGTTATTATTATGCATGGAAGTAGTTTCAGAACGTAGTGAGTGGCTGAGAGAAAATTAAAAATAATAATGTTTTCTGAATAACTAGCCTAAATCCTTCTTAACCCTTATTATTATTGCTTTTTCATGTAAATATATAAATTACATAGTTAGCCTCTTTAGCCAGTTCACCAGACCCCACTCTTTTCTCTCTATTGCTAGTCACTGATTTTTTTTTCTCTTCAGCGAAATTTCCTGTAGTCACCTCTGGAATTAATATTTATAGCACTGATGGTATGAACACACAGATGAGATTCAGCTATTCTCAATCACATTATTGTAGGATGAAGCTTTAGAGGGTAAAGAGTTGATCAAGCTGGGATTTACTTTGCATAAGGTGTGAGAAAGACATTAGTAATGAAACACATTGTCCTCTGTATTTACGGATGATACTGTGACTGGTATTATCATTCCAGGTTTTGGGGTATGGCAGAAAACCTGGCGCCTTTTGTCGCAGCTTTTTCTATGTTGCTAGAATGTTAAAAAAGAGCCCTTTGGTCTGCAGCTGCTGATTCAATTCACTAAGCCTGATACAGCTTGGAAGTGTTTCCCATTTCTTTTTCAGAAAGTAATTCAGAATAGAGAAGGCTTTTGAAATGAGCATATGTCAGTGCACACATGCTAATACTGTATCAGTGAAAAGCCTCTGGCTGTGAGTAGCAGAATATGACTCAGGCTAAATTAAAATACATTTATTATCAGGACACTGGGAATCACAAAGAGTGCTTCTTTAAAGTCTAAGAAACCTACACAGTGATGAGGAGTGATGAGGATCACAAGATTGAGATTCCGGAACTGATGACTAGCCTCTCCCACATTAACTTCGGGAAGACAGATGTTGAATGGCTTCCCGTCTTTTTGCTCTGAGGCTTGAGATTCCACTTCTAGGGAGGGAGCGAATTTGGTAGGCCTGCTTGCCATACAGTGAATGTCAGCTCCGCTAGAACGCCATGCAGTTGAAGGGTGGTAACTTGGGATTAATTGATGCCAAAAGAAAATAGAAGGTGTGATCCACGGGCTACTGATTTTATGATTACACTACTCCTGGACTTGGATAATAATGAAACGTAGAGTACGGGGTATAGATTTTTCTTCCCGTGGTGGGTTCTTATCCTCACGAAGTTTGAAGAATAAACTCTGACAAAAAGGCCTCTTTAACCCCTTGTATGCCATAAGCGTCTATAGACACATGCGGAGGACCTTCCCCACATGCCAGGTGCGTCTATAGCCGCAAACCTCGCATATCAACTCTGGTCGCCAAATTTTAAAGTCAGACTTGTTAGTGACATCTCTGGGTTTGTAAAGAAAATTATGGTAACTTAAATTCATAAATATTCCAGCGCATATGGAAGAAATTCCAATACTGATATATAGGGCTGCCACTCAGACCTGCAAGAGATAAACGCTGAGACACTTGAGATTTTCGTTTTGTTCATTGTGACACTTGAGATTTGTTTGGGTTATCAGGAATTTCTCGCCTAAAATAGTAAACATGGTGTGCATTCTTCACTATTTTTTAAAGATTTTGTCTTTGGGAAAAGCCTACTCTCTCCCTCTAATGAGAAAACATTAAAAAATCCTGCCTCGTGTCCCTTTGACTCTAGTTTATATATGCTGCATTTTTTTGTTTGACTCTGACCTTTTCTTATTGGTCCCTTTCCTTAATTTAGGACCCCCATGTTTTCCTCATTGGTCATTCTGCTTAGAATTAGTAGTTTTCAAATTGCAAAGCCCATGTGGAACGCCCCCCTTTATCTTATTGGTTGGAGTTGCCTTTGATCTCCCAGATTCTCAGGCCAGAGATATCTCTGTCCTTGGTTTATGGCTGTTTTAATTGCTCAGGCCAGAAATGTTTCTATCTGCCAGGACCCCCCTCTTCCTGTGGCATTTCTCTATCCTCTGTATAAGTAAGATAAGCACCATGGCACCTTCAAGTCTCCATCTATGCATTCCTCTCCCATGGGCCTTCCTCATTCCCTAAACCTTCCACAACCTGCCTGTTTTATACCTAAAACTCCTTTCAATATGGTCAATTAATTAGAATTTGGTTTTAGATTCTAGTTTCCAAGGGTTCTCCAAAATAGGAAACATTGTGTCTAGTCCAACCAAAAATACTATTAAGTCTGGAAAAGAACACTACCCTACATGGAAGGAAATAAACCGCACTGGAGAAATAATACTGTGAACAGCATTTAAATTCTAAACTGATTATAACCAATTTGGAATAAATCCTATATAATAAAAAAGAAACACATAAATTGACCGTCCCTTCGCTATGCTCACCAGCCAATCAGGAGTGAGTATGCAAATTAACCTGACAAAGATGGTGGGTTAATTTGCATACACAGGCGCTGAGCGGCCTGGGTCCTGGGAACATCCTTGGGACCCAGGCCGCTCCTAGCCTGTAGGCCCGTGTGTAGGTCCTGAGCAGTCGGGGTCCCAGAACACCCCCAGCCACTTTGGGCTTACGGGCGCAGATGCCAAGCGAATGTTCCTGCCCTGTGGCTGCTTGCGTGTGCACCAGTGCCAAGCAGCAGCCCGGGTCCACACCTCCCAACCCCGGCGCCCACAACGAGGGGCTGCTGGTCTGGGTTGTGTGTCCCTGGCGGCAGTGGCCGCCATGTGGCCTGGGTCTGCCCTCTCCCCAGCCTGGTGCCCACAACGCAGGGCTGGCTGCCGGCATCGGGGGTGTGTGGAGACCCAGCATCTGCTGCGCACGCGGCCCAGAGTCTCTGCACGCCCCCAAGCCCAGTGCCCACAACATGGGGCTGGCTGCCAGCCTCAGGGGCGTGTTCCCCCGGCGGCAGGCACACGCGCCTAGCCCAGTGGACACAACACAGGGGGTCTTCTGCACATGAGCTGCAAAGGAAACACCTTTTCTTTTCTTTCTTTTAAAATATATTTTATTGATTTTTTTTTTTACAGAGAAGAGCTGA
>NW_005368305.1:2308417-2309085 GCF_000412655.1 Myotis brandtii | reverse complement strand
CAGTGTTCTTGGTAACATGGGTTATAAGAATCCAAGAAGGTGATCTAGGGTTTTTCCACCTCACTCCTGGAGGAAAAAACAAAGGTCCACTGCTGGAGGGGCTAAGAAATGTCATACCCTGCCTTAGCTGGTTTGGCTCAGTGGATATAGCCTTGGCCTGCTGACAGCAGGATCTGGGTTCGATTATGATCAAGGATATGTACCTAGGTTTCAGGCTCCTCCCTGGCCGGGGCCCAGGTCAGGGCTCATGCAGGAGGCAACCAATCAAAGTGTGCCTCTCACATTGATGTTTCTCTCTGTCTTTTCCTCTCTCTTCCATGCTCTCTAAAAATCAATGGAAACATATCCTCAAGTGAGGATAAAAAAAAAAGAAAGAAAGAAATGTCATAGCCTATGAAAGACACATCTTGAAAATGCCTAAAGAAAGTTGTCATTTTTTCATGG
This sequence comes from Myotis brandtii, assembly GCF_000412655.1. NCBI lineage: Eukaryota > Metazoa > Chordata > Mammalia > Chiroptera > Vespertilionidae > Myotis > Myotis brandtii. Next base: position 2,308,641 of record NW_005368305.1, on the reverse strand, counting down.
TGAAGAGACTGGAGTCTGTGCTGATGAAAACACCTTGGCAGTGGCTGCAGCAGCAGGGTGATGGGGCTGGCACCTTCCCCTGATCAGCCTGGTCGCCTCCCGCAGAGGGAGGCCAGACTGCAGGTTAAGACATTTCTTGAGGGCTCCCAGTCTGTGAGAGGTGGCAGACTGGACTGAGGGGACCCCCCCGCCCAGTGCATGAATTTCATGCACCGGGCCCCTAA
>NW_005368305.1:2299476-2306831 GCF_000412655.1 Myotis brandtii | reverse complement strand
CTGATGAAAGTGATTTTGAGGGCTTCTATTGAACAATTGCATTCCCAAATATAATGATACTTAATATATATCATATTAAAAATGAAATATTTGTCACCGGGCCTCTAGTATATTATAAAAGAAAACTGAAAGTGATTTTGAGGGCTTCTATTGAACAATTGCATTCCCAAATATAATGATACTTAATATATATCATATTAAAAATGGTTAAATATTTGTGGAAAAATTTTTTCCTACAAATTTTATAGACAAGGTTGCATGTGTTTTGAAATTTTCCATTTCATATTGAGAAACTATACAATGGGCATATGTGCCATTGCAGTCATGGAAATGGTATGTCTTTCCACTGCCACTTGCATTTTTCAGTGATAAGACATGTATTATACAGCTGAAATAAAAAGATTTTTCATTTGTATAGATAACAGATGTCTATAGAGAATCTTCTTAAATGCTCTGATAAACATACCATTAATAACAATTATGTTTAAAGTTGGTTATATGCCAAAATTCTAAAAGTGCGGTGGGACCTTGGTTCTTGAACTCAATTCATTCCAGAAGGCTACTTGAGAAGTGATTTGTCTGAAAACCAAATCATTTTTTCCCATTAGAAATAATGAAAATGGAATGAATTCGTTCAGACCCCCAAATGATTCCCTGTTTTAACCTTCCTTATATACAATACATGTCTAATGTACTATTTGATCTATAAACAAACACTTGTTAAATTTATCAAACCATCCCCTACTAGCCTTAAAGGGATCACTTTCAGCACTTGCAGTATCTTCGCTTTTTCACATCATTGCTTCTGAAATGTTATCATCAGCCAACAGCTTTTTGTTTATCCCAATCAACAACAGTTTTTCTGCCTCTTCACTTGCCTGTGGTCATTGTTCCTTTCACACCCTTAGCAACATTAGCACTCTGGATGGCCTCTATAGGTTTTAAAATTGTGCTCATTGTCCATTTCACCAGCAAGAAAAGCAAAACAAAACAAAACCTAAACCACAAAAATATTCACAGCCTAAACAAGCAGGATTTCATGATATGTTAACAACCCTATGTTAAGTGGTAAACTGACTCAAGTTCTCCCCTTTGTTTGTAGCCTGAGAGATGCTTTTTGTCATACTGAGGGATCAGCAGGAAGGTGTTGTCAGGTCCAGAACCTAAGTTTAGTTCAACAACAAGGCTTTTTTTTTTTTTTTTTTTTCATAACCAAGCTGGTTGAGAACTGTATTGTTCGAGAAGGAATTGCTCAAAATGGAAGATGTTCCATAACCAAGGTTTGACTGCACTGTCTCATTTAATCTTCACTGAAATCAAATGAAGTTTATTAGGATTTCTCAGCCTCAGCACTTTGACATTTTGGACCAGATAAGTCTTTGCTAGGTGTGGGGAGTGGGGACTCTCTGGTGCATTAAGAAGTTTAACAATATTCATGCCTCCATCCACTAGATTACCCAGATGCTGGTAGCACCCTCTCCCATAAGTTATGACAACAAAAGAATGTCCCCAGGCATTGCCAAATGTCCCAGTTGGGAATCACTGAAATAGATACAATTTTAGTCTGTCCTCAGAAAAACTGTTGGTCAAGAAAAGATTACTTCATAAAATTTACTGCAGCAAGAGAGAATGCCACTGTGATAATAGTATCTCAACAGTGAGGAAGTTAGGTAAATTTATTAAGAGTTTTCTTGCATAGGCTCAAAACATTACAGTGAAGTAGAGAAATGATTAGGACTGGATTGAGGCCACATAAAATAGTTTGACTGAAAAAACACAAGACAGAAGTGAGTCTTAAGGAGGAAATTACTTTATTAAAAAGAAAGCCACTTCCTGAAATGAGCAACTTTGCTTAGTTATATTGATTTTTAGTAATTTCCTAATGTAAAACATAAATGTTCAGTATTCAGTCATGTCTGTTTCATGGGTTGTTGTATTACTTAGGCATGAGGAGAGAGTGAAGGAATCACAAAAGATGAGTGTATTGTCATTAAATTCAATGGCATCTGTGAGATGAAGGTTAGAGTACCTATGAAATGGGTATAGGTCTCGCCTAACAGCTAAACCCCTCTGGTTTCTTTTACTATTTTGAGTCTTTTAGATCATGTTCAGTGTCTCCCTAATCTATGTATATCTATACCCATATCCATATCTACTAGAATATATCTCTATCTATCTCTATCTCTATCTCTATCCATCTATATCTATATCTATCTGCTTCTATCTCATCTATATCTATATCTATATCTATATCTGTATCTGTATCTATATCTATATTTATATCATCATCTATATCTACAGTATATCTATATCTATATTTATATCTATATCTATTTATATAATCTATATCTATCTATCATCTATATCTATATCTATATCTATATCTATATCTATATCTATATCTATATCTATATCTATATCTATATCTATATCTATATCTATATCTATATCTATATCTATATCTATATCTATATCTATATCTATATCTATATCTATATCTATATTTATATCTATCTATATCTATATTTATATCTATATCTATTTATATAATCTATATCTATCTATCATCTATATCTATATATCATCTATATCTATATCTAAAAAAACCACTGTGTTATGTTTAGCTCTTTATTCTGCTATCAAAAGTTTTCTATTTTGAGTAATAAAATATATGTTCATCCTCACTCATTTTTATTTAAATAATTCCCAATCTGCTATCCGGTTCTTCTTATCTTTGTCAACCCAACTCAAATCAAAGTTACCAAAATCTTTTGTACAGTTCATTAAAGTAACCTTTCCAGCACCTTTGCCGCTCCCCTCTCCCTAAACCAACAAACACTTCACTCTAAGGACTACCTTATTTATTCTGTATCCAGAGAGAACTTTTCAGATTATAAATTTGGTTATGACTCTACCTATTTCCTCTGGTTTATCTGAAAACCTGTCTCTGTACCCTATGGTAGCATTATCTGAATGCCATTCTTTCTTTTAATCAAGTTCATAGTGCTTTCTTCTGTAATAGAAGGTGTGCTTTTTTTTCCTATTACCTTTTGTGGTTGACTGAATAAGAGTCCCTCAAACATGTCTACATTCTAATCTCCATAATCTGTGAATCTTACCTTGTATCACAAAAGACATTTTGTAAATATGATTAAACTGAAGATCATGAAATGTGGAGCTTGTCCTTAATTATCCATGTAAGTGTATTAGCAATGGTCTTTCCAAGAGGAACAAAGGAGGAATAAGAGTGACATTCAGTATTTCATCTTATTTGGAAACTAGAGGCCCAGTGCACAAATTTGTGCACCAGTGGGGTCCCTCAGCCTGGCCTGCGGGATCAGGCCAAAACTGGCTCTCCGACATCCCCTGAGGGGTCCGGAATTGTGAGAGGGTGCAGGCCAGGCCGAGTTACCCCATCGGTGCACGATCAGGACCGGGGAGGGGCACAGGAGGTTGTCCAGCCAGGGAGAGACCCCGGGAGGGCTTCAGGGCGTGTCCAGCCCATCTTGCTCAGTCCCAATCATCCAGACCCCAGCAACAAGCTAACCTACCAGTTGAAGCATCTGCCCCATCGTGGTCAGTGCATGTCATAGCGACTGGTCGACCGGTCGACTGTCTGCCCCCTGGTGGTCAGTGCACATCATAGCGAGCGGTTGAGTGGCCTTAGCATGTCTTTAGCATATTACACTTTGATTGGTTGAACGGCTGACCGGACAACCAGACATTTAGTATGTTAGGCTTTTATTATGTAGGATAATCTAAATATTCAATAATTTTCATAATTTAACAACAAGAATCTAAAGTTTCAAGTTACCAAAAATATTTTGAAGTTATTTTTAAGTATACATACCATCACACATAACTATTGCTAAAAAGTTTCATCTATAAACTTTTATTCTACTTATATTTATTTAACTTATTAATTCTTAATTATGTTTCTATAACCATAAAAAATTTATGAGACATCAAAATCAATTATTATTCCAAATAATTTTTCCTGCTGACAAGTTTTGTAAGAGATAATATTAACTTATTTTAATAAACCTAGATAAAATAAAACTGTCATTTAAATGTTTAAAATTTAAAAACATGCATTTTTAAATTAAGCCATCAACTTAAATTAGTTTTAATACCAAATATTTTTCCAGAACTTGAAAAATATTTGGGTTAATTTTCATTATTTTCCTTAATTTATATAAGCCTTTGTGCCTTTAAGCCAATTAAATAGAATTTTTTACAAAACAAATTTAATAATGCTCCTGAAAAATAAAAAATACCATAGTTCTTCAGTACATATGTAGCTATACATACAAATATATAGACAGATGCAACTAGAGACTAGATAGTTTTGTTTTAAAATTTCAGTCATGAAACAGATACAATAATGCAAAACTCACCAGTTTACAAATAACAGTTACAATAAGTTAAGTTTATTTCTTCAGATGGCTAAGCCTTTTACTATTGGTGAAGAGTTTAAGATTTGTATTTCTTTTTGACAAATAAGGGGCAGGTTATTTTAGGCAAAGGAGCCTTGCCAGCAATTTGTATTTTCCTGTTAGACTTTGTATATCAGCTTCCAATTTTGCCAAAGTTTTGACCATAGAGTTTTAAAATATCTTGTCATGTTTCAGCCAGGACAAACAGTAAATATTTCTGACAGTATTAAACAATTCTATGGCCTCAAGGGGATACAATGTTTACAGTCTTCCTAAGATGCTGAGTAACTCCCAAAGATAGCAAAACCTAAACTAAAAAAGAAAGAAGAGAATAAGTAGTTGTGCTGAAAAGTGGTGAAGTAACTCTTTGGATTTTAAGAAGGAGGGATTCACCTCAGATGTGGAGTTTAATTTCTGTAAACTTCAGAGAATCTCTAAAGCAGTTCCTAAATGTCATACACAAAGAAGGCACTTCCTAAATTTTATGAAATAAAAAATTAGTTCCGCTTTCAGAAAACCACATAAAAATGTGCTTCATTAGTCAGAAAGTACATACTCCTAAAAAAAGTTGTAAATAAAATATTTTCTAACAAATATTTCTTGGTTTAATAATGCTTTGAAGTTCTTTTATAAGACTGAGTAGTCACGCCTTTTCTGTTTTGCCAATGCTATTATTGTTTTGATGGTTTTCTTTAAAAAACATTTTAAGCTTAAAATGAACATAAACTATAAATGAGAGTAGGAAAGTTCAGAGCACTCACTTATGAAAAGGTGCTTATTTTCATTGATATCTATACTAATAAAAGGGTAATATGCTAATTAGACCATATAGACCGGATGTCTTCTGGACATCATTTTGGACATCCTTCTTGACAAAGCCGGGGCCCGGCCTGGGGGAAGCCGCCTGCAGTCCTGGGTGCCTGCAGCTGGCCAGAGGAGGGAAGCCTGGGTCCCAGTTGCAGGGGCCAAGGCAGAGGTGGTTAGGGGCGATCAGGTAGGCAGGCGAGTGGTTAGGGGAGATCAGGCAAGCAGGCGAAGCGGTCCTGGATTGGGAGAGGGATGTCCAGCGGTCCCGTGGGTTCGGGCCTAAACTGGCAGTTGGACATCCCCAAAGGGTCTCGGATTATTAGAGGGTGCTGGCCAGGCTGAGGGACCGTCCCCCCCTGCTGTGCATGAATTTCGTGCACTGGGCCTCTAGTCTATAATAATAAAAGCATAATATGCTAATTAGACTGGACGTCCTTCTGGGCTACCTTCCAGATGAAGCCGGGGTTGCAAGGGAAGCCTGGGTCCCAGGTGCCAGAAGGAAGCCGGTGCTGGCAGCTGGGGGAAGGAAGGCCTACTCTTGCATGAATTTTGTGCATCAGTCCTCTACTTATTTTATAAAGCCATCTCTTATAATGCATTTAAAATTATATGCTTGATTTTAAAAACCTAACACACACAACTTTATAAATAGCACATTTCATGTACAAAGACTAAATATTTTAGTAATTTTTGTTAATTTTGAGCAGAGATTTTTACCTCTTAATATGAATGTTTTTCACCATTCACTGACCTTTAATTTCACCATAACTTTTAATGTACTGATTATGGCAAATAAAAATTTCAGATTATTATTTTATATAAAATTGAGGGGAATGGGTAGGACTATCTGTATTTTTTTTGAATTTCAATATTGGAAATATTACAGAAATGCCAAAATAACCCAATAACATCACTTACAGGTTCATGAAAGTTTAATAACTATGGTTCATGCACTTTCAATTTTCAATTTTTCTCTGAAAGATTGAGGTCTGCTCAAAGATGTGCATTGAATTGAATCTTTTCTCTATTTTCTATCAAGTATATCTAATTTTTTTTAAAAAGTTGCTTCTTGGCTAGATGATCATTAAACATAAGTATATGTAAAGAAAAATATTTGAAAATTTAAAATTAGGGTTCTTGTGTTATAAAAAAAATAACGGCTCATTTTCTAGTATGAGCAAATGGAGTCCTCTTTTTCTTCTAAATGTTAATTTTTCTGGTTTGCCTTTCAAGGTAATTCAACTTTATAATTTGTTTACAAGAACCTTGACAATATAGTTACATTATATATTACATTATGGTATTTATTAAATCTAGAGGAAATTCTAACACTCACATGAATGGTCCCATCACCATAGTTAGTCATTAATATCTGTTTTATGTTTAAGTTGTCATTAAAATTGGAAAGTGTGATCAGATTACTTTAGCACTTCCTGTCTTTCAAAATGACTTCAGAAAAATATAGCTATTGATAAATTAAAACAGCTGGTCAGGTCATCACTTCAGCATAAGAGGAGAATTTGATTTTTATACTATTGGCACAATTGAAGCACATTCTTTTTTTAACTCACTTCTATTATTCTTTTAAAATACTTTGATATGAAGATGTACACTATATTAATTGGATGATGTCAACCTAACAACTACCGATTACAGACTAGTCAGTTGTTCTTTGTGATTGAACCACATTATTTGTGTTATTGGATTTTATATCATACTAGAGGCCCGGTGCACAAAAATTTGTGCACTGGGGGGGGGGGCGGGGGGGGGCTCCCCAGCCCAGCCTGTGCCCTCTCGCAGTCTGAGACCCCTCGGGAGATAACGATCTGCTGGCTTAGGCCTGCTCCCGGGTGGCATATGGCACGCCCAATCCCTAGGTGCAGCCCCTGGTTGGACTCAGAGCAGGGCCGATTGGGGAGTTGGGGCACCGCCCCCTGTCATGCACAGAGCAGTGTGGATTTAGAGGTTGCGAAGCCACCCTCAGTCACCCTCAGGGTAGGGCTGATTGGGGGGTTGGGGCACCGCCCCCTATCACACTCAAGGCAGGGTCGATGGGGAGGTTGCGGCGCCACCCCCTGTGACGCACAGAGCAGGGCCAATCAGGGGGTTGGG
>NW_005368305.1:2272361-2298616 GCF_000412655.1 Myotis brandtii | reverse complement strand
GGGAACGTTGGAGTCCGCAGTCACTGGAGCAAGCAAGCCTCATGTTCGCTTCCAGCTGCCTGGCTGCCGGCCGCCATCTTGGCTGGCAGTTAATTTGCATAAGGATATGCTGATTAGCCAATGGGAAGGGTAGCGGTCGTATGCTAATTACCATGTTTCTCTTTTATTAGTGTAGATTATTTTGGCAGACATTTGTATGACCTTAAATTTATCATCTCATAGAATAAAACACCTTTTTAGAGGTTTTAATGTTTTAAAGACAATACAACAGGCCCCAAATAGAGTCACTTATGCTAAGCTTCACATCATAAAACTGGGACATCTTAATTGCAGTTTTGGTTGGCTCTCTTAGAAATGGAATTTTAAATCAATCAATTAGGAATCACCCGATCAGTATCAGTTAGGTAATTTGCCTGATAACTACCTGCCATCATCAAAAGGAAAGTCACCTGCAATACCAATCTGCTTTTTTGTCATGTACTTTGGTCTTTCTCCCTTTGCCTATAAAACGCTTGTGTAGCTCTTTGGAGCTCCTTTCTATAGGCTAGATTGGATGCTGTCTGCTTTATCTTATTTGCTGAATGAAGCCAATAAGATCTTTAACATTTACTCAGTTGAATTTTGTTTTTTAACAAATGAAAGGCAGGTAAGTGTGAGAAAGGATTGTGACAGATATTATAGCATTGTTTCTTTTCTCAGTGTTGATTGATCTCTCATAAATGTAATTCAGGCACTTTGTGAAGCCTTTGAAACTCTGCAAAATTTTATGTGCATGTGCATTTTTTATGAAGAAAGAATTCATAATCACCCAAAATGTTAAAAACAGTGTTCTTTAAGTTAGTGACCACTAAAGCTTAAGAGAAAATAAGGAACTTAAGCAATAATAGATATAGTGTAGAAAATATTTTGATTTATACTGGCAGTAGAAAAGCTTTAGTTTTGTTTAATCTGCTAAGTCATTTCATGTAAGAGATATGTTGATGCAGAAGAAATTGATCAGAGGGATCTGGAAAATCTTTATGTTTCAAATCTTGCAAATGCCCCTGTTTATTTTTCACACAGCAGCTGGAGGGAAACCTCAACAAGATTATAACCCTCTCTTAGTTAAAATCCTTCAGTTGCTTCCCATTCCAATTAGAATAAAATCTAAACTCTATGTATGGTTTGCAAAGCGGTATGTGACTCTTGCTTATTTCCTCAGTTTCTTCCTGCCCAGGACCCCTGTTGTCCCTTTTGCTTCAGTCCAGGAGCCTTTGTCCATTTCTAAAGCCTCTTCTCATTTGGAGTCTTCACATCATCTATTTCTTCTGCCTAAAATGCCCCTTCTCTAGAGCTTTGGATGGTGTACTCTCTCGGCGTCCAGGTCTCCCTTTGAATGTCATCTTCTAGGAGACATTTTTGTTGACTACCCAGTGAAAGTTCTCTTCCGGTCTTCACTTTCACCTCACCATAATTTATTTCCTTCCTAGCACCTGGTATGTGTCATACATCGCGAATGTATTTGTTTGCTAACAGTCTGCTTGTGGATACTTCAATGTAAACTTCATGAGACCAGGATTCTTATTCACCTCTGTATGTTCAGCGCTTGGAACTATGCCTAGAATGTGGGATAAATTCAGTAACTATTGAAGTGAATAAATAAAACAAAAGATTGTATTTATTTCTTAATTGTAATAGTTACAGATGATTGAGACAGGGAATAGAAAATGGTTAAGCCTTTAACAATAATATGCTGGTCATATCAGAGGGACATTTATTGCAGGAGTAATGCTCTGCAGTTGTTTCTATCCTACAACTTTATCTTTCTTTGCAATCTGATGTCTATAATAAACCAAAACCAATTATGAGCCACAAAAAGAAAAGAACAAACTCTTTTTTTAATGACCTTGAACATAGCACTGGTATTTGATACTTCTTAGTCTCCTCCTTCAATTTTCTGTACGTGGAGGTGTGACTGGTAGTCCAATTTGATAAATGATTGAAAGACTTCTAAGTTTATTGATAGGAGAGAATATTTATCCAGATTTGAAGATTGACATTCTTGTACTTTTTGTACAAAAGTCGATCAATTAAAAAATAAACTTTAACAGCTTTATTTTGGTATGATTGATATATTAAACAAATATTTCAAACTACTAAGAATACAATTGTCAAAACATAAAAAAAATTGATAACAAGGAATAAGCTACTGACTTAACAAGAAAGCTCATTCTAGTTTCTAAACAACTAATTTGTTAAGAGTTAATGCCAACATTGGGAATAAATTTGCTTTTCTCTAGATTTGGTTAATTGAAAATTGATGTTAAGTTCTTGATAAATTGTAGATGGCTTACGTACTAGTTTACAATTTTTATTCTTTCAGTTATCAAACACTTATTGAATATTTTTTTGGTACTGATGATATACAACACAAGAAAATCTGCAAAATTCTTGCCATCAAGAAATGTATGCTCTAATATTATCTCATACACATATTTCTCTTTAAGTTAACCTTGTTTTCACTTCCAATAATAGTGAACTTTAATCAATATTTCATGAGAAAACCTTTAAAACATGGAAGCAATAATGATTTTATAAAAACATCAAAGAACTAATAATGTTGCAGAGAAGCACTATTTAGCCAAGTTCAGGAAAAAGTGAAAACCCAGGGAGATGGACATGGCGTCTTAGGCTGCTTTTGCCTTGTGAGAGTTTGCTGACCGATGAAAGTTATCTTGGGACTTTAGCGCAGTTTTGCAACTACTCTAGAATGGAATTCACACAAACAAAATTAAAGTACAAGTTATAGACTCTGAAAACAGTGTGAAACACATGAAATATTCCTATGGAAAATATTACAGTAGCCCCTTTGAATTTTGGGAAAAATCAAACCTAGCAATGTAGGAACTAGCCTGTCATGAGTGACTTTAATTTTTCAATAGTAGTAGAGAGCTGGCAAAATGTTCTTAACATTGCATGCACACACATACTTCTTTTTGTCTTATTAGCAGATTGCTTGTTTTAATTATAGCTTAATGGATCAAATTTAATTTCTTATAAGTATATTTTATAGCCTAGTAAACATACATAGTTTTCTATAATAAACATAACTTACAAGTTCCTTTATTTAAAATTAAAGTCTTAAAAGGTTTAGCAAATAAAACATTATTTTATTTGAGGATGATTAGTTAGGGTATGCTAGCTAATGTAATACTATAGCCACATATGTAATTACTTTAAAGCAATGGAATTTGATCTCATCCCAGGAAACAGCTTAGTGTTCACACTGTTGGTTTGTGTGTGGCTTTTCACCATAAGATGATGATTCAGAGACCAAGACTCCTTCCAGTTTACAGCCTTATAATTTTATAGGAATGGGCTTTTGTGGTGGATAGAATTCCGTATTGAACATGGATGATACCATTAAAAAGAGGACTTGTAATCATGATTTATATTGATTTGGGCTGAAATAAAACCTTGTATTCATTTGAGACCTATCATCTGCCTATCTATCAATCATCTATCTATATATTATCTATCTATCTATCTACCATCTATCTATCATCATCATCTATCATCTATCTATAATCATCTGTCCTCAGCATAATGTAAATGTCTTCTAAATGCCTCTTTTTAAAAATTTAAATTCTTTATTGTTTAAAGTATTACGTAAGTCTCCCTTTCCTCCTATTGACCTCTCCCTGGCCTCCCCCACCCCCCAGCACGTGCAGTCACCACCACCACCACCCCATCTGTGTCCATTGGTTTTGCTCATATGCATGCACACAAGTCCTTTGGTTGATCTCTTACCTCTGCATCCCCTGCCTTCCCTCATAGGTTGGACAGTCTAGTCTATGCTTCTATGACTCTGGTTCTATTTTGGTTCCTCAGTTTATGCTGTTCGTTATATTCCAAAAATAGATGAGATCATGTGTTATTTATCTTTCTCTAACTGGCTTATTTTGCTTAGCATATTGCTCTCCAGTTCCATCCATGCTGTTGCAAATGGTAAGAATTCCTTCTTTTTTGAAGGAGTGTAGTATTCCATTGTGTAGCTATACCACAGTTTTCTAATCTATCTAAATGCCTTTTTAGAAATATTTGACAAGAGTTGTGAAGGGTGTATGTGTGTGTGTGTTAAGTACACATGTCACAAGATTACTCTATTTTCATTAATGTGATTGAAACACATTTGTATATCTAAATTCATATATCTAATTACTGGAATATAAAGCAAAACCAGATTCAGAATAGGAGTGTCAGGATATAAGTATACTGACTCCAACTAAATTCATTGCATTATTATGTTACTCATAAAAAGTCTACTAATTTTTCTGTAGTCAAGTGGGGAAGGTTGACTTTGAGTAAATCTTCATTGTCTGGCAAAGGTAACTCCAGGGACCCTTTAGTTACACAAGTATGAAAATAGTAGGCATCTGTTGTCCTGGATAAATAAATCCTTTGCTCTCTGGAGCCCACTCGGAGTTGAGGTTTCTCTTATCTATAGAGATCTGGAAAAGAATGTAGACTGATTTTATATTTGTATGGTGTTTTGTCTATTGGTTAAGCACATACGTGGTTTCTAGAGTTAGGGAGCTTGGTTACATTCTTGGTTCCATCCCTTATGCATATGTGAACTAAAAACAGTTTTAAACTTGACAACTATCATGGGACAATGCTACCACCTGAGTAGGGAGAGACCTAGATGAACTGCTAGAGGCATATGTGTCTGCAGATCTGAGGTGACCATATGGTATCATATGTCAGAAGAAGGAAGATCACTAGCACTAACAATAACAGTGGACTCCAATTTACTCTCTCGCTTGCTGTTTACAAACAGGTGTAATTTCCATCGTATCTAGTAAGTCTCTTAAGATCATATGGCCAAGATTTCAAAGAGGACCTGTGAGACTTTCAACTAGTAAGCTAGGTAAACACAAACAATGCTGTATATAACACATATATATCAGATTTGTACTGTGCACTAGTAAATGGCTTATTAATTATGTATTTCAACATGCAAATTCCCAAATTATTTTTGAAACAGCGGTTCAGTGAAAAGGATAATATAAATAACATTATGTTAGAGAGTAAAATGTGGAGAGGTTTAAAGGATATTACACTATTTTACTCTGAATAGTGGTATTTATAGGAATATATATTAAGTAATGTTTTGCACAGAGTAACAGTAAACTCCTAGTATATCCTTTCCAAACATCGAGCACTATATAAACATTAAGTAACTAAATGTCCAAACACAGGAATAGAAGTAAACAATAAGGAAGTATACCATAACAGATAAATCAAGATAACAGAAATAAGTCAAACTGTCTCTTTAAAAAGGAGAAATAGGTAAGAACAAGGAGAAAAACAAATGTAAAAAATGACATATCTTGGAGGGTATGGGAAGCGATTATCCAAAGAACTTATATACATATATGAATAACCAATGGAAACAGACAATAGTATGGTGAAGGCTGGGGTTGGGCAGGGGCTAGGAGGAGCAGGTAAAGGGGGGAAACTGGGGGACATCTGTAATACTGTCAACAATAAAAACGTATTCAGCCAGCAAGCATGTAAAAAATGACATATCTTGGAGGGTATGGGAAGCGATTATCCAAAGAACTTATATACATATATGAATAACCAATGGAAACAGACAATAGTATGGTGAAGGCTGGGGTTGGGCAGGGGCTAGGAGGAGCAGGTAAAGGGGGGAAATTGGGGGACATCTGTAATAGTGTCAACAATAAAAACGTATTCAGCCAGCAAGTGATGAAGAAATGGCAGAATAAAATTATCACCACTGATTATAAAGTATCATCAGCTGCTAAAATTATAAAAAGAGAAATAATATGGCATCATGTACCTCCTGATAAAACAGCAAAGTGTCATCTGTAAAGTGGTCCTCTCGTAACAAAATGGTCAGATCAGAATCCAATCAGACATGCAGATTCAACTATCACTTTACAGGGAACATAAATAACCATTACTGTCTGCCAAAGACGGACAATTGCAAAAATCCATCTCTGAAACTCTGCAAGTGGAACAAGCTGGTTTCTTTATCAAACAAAAGAAAAGAAAGAGAACTGGAGTGGGAGCCTACAAGAGACAAGGCACTTAGGAGACATACCAACCAGTAACAACCTGGATCCTTTATTTGGATCCTGATTCAAAAATCATACTATTAAAAAATTAATAAACTTTTAAAACATTAATTGGATATTATTAACATTGAGCAACTACTCTTAACTGTGTTTGTGATAGTTACTGTGATTATTTTTAAGTGCTATTATCTATTAGAGATAGTTGGATATAGAGGTGAAATAATAGAGTGATTCTGGGGTTGGCTTTCAAATATAAAGAAAAGAGGGGAAGAGAGTAAAATCAATTCAACAAAAGTAGCTCTAAGTTATTCATATAAATAGGCTGGTTAATGGATACGTGGGATGCATTACAATATTTTATCTACTTTTGTATATGTTTGAAATGTTTAATAATAAAATATGAAGAAGAGTCTTGCCAAAAATATTTATATGAATATTCAGTTAAAGAAGTTATAATAATATAAAATATGTAAAAGAAAACAGGAAACAATTGATGCTGGTAGAAATGAATGAATTAGAAAAAAATATTATACATTAATTTGATAAGTAACTTCAAAGAGTAATATATTAATTATTTTAAAATAGCCAAATTACTGTTGAAATTTATTTAAGAAATTAAAAAAAAACATACACAGAAGTCATAAAGTAAACAATACCACAATTGTGAATAAGGTTAAAAATAGTAAACTATGTGTCAGTACAAATAATTATATATTCTATAGGTACAATGACTATCGATACAAACATAGTTCTTATACCCATGGAATTTAGAATTTCGTAGGTGAATGAGGCAATAACAACAGAAAATATTAATAACACTTATTGCAAATTGTGTCAAGCACATTAGAGAAAACAAAAAGGATCCTGTTATGAAGAACATTAGGCTGTATCAGATTTACATGGGTGAAGATTGCAGGTCTGCCTGAGACAATGATATTTATGCTGATACCGAAAAAGGTGAAGGAGGGGAGTAAGGTTAGAGGCAAAGGAAACAAATGTAAAGGCTCTGAAATGGGTACAAACTTGGTGTGTTTGGAATACATCAACGTCATGGTGGCAGAATGGGCCATGTTTACTTCTTTCATAAATTTGAACAGATTCAAGATTATCTCTTTAATATCACTAGAGGCCTGATGCACGAAATTTGTGCAAGAGTAGGCCTTCCTTCCCCCAGCTGCTGGCACCGGCTTCCCTCTGGCACCTGGGACTCGGGCTTCCCTCACATCCCCAGCTTTGTCCAGAAGGTCGTCTGGAAGGACGTCCAGTCTAATTAGCATATTATGCTTTTATTATTCTAGATTTTGATACTAACATACTTTATGTATGTTAAAATGATAGAATTATATTAGAAATTACTTTTGAACTTTGTTTTACATGTGAACTTCCCCTATCATATGTGTTTCAGCAATAAAAAGGGAAAAAGTAAAAAAAAATCTCTAATCATATCTTTGTATTTCTGCTAATACTTTTAAAGAAGTGAATTCTAACTTTTTGTCTCAGGAATCCTTTCCACTAGGAATTATACGAGAATACTGACATGAAGTCTCTACAATAAATAGTTTTTTTCTATGTCAAACCTAGAAAGAACATTGTAGGCAGTTTTATCTTATCTGGACATTTTATCTTTTCCCCTAGTTTTTCTAATATGCACTTTATTTTCTTGCTAGAATCCCTTCTAGAAAATAAAATTTATTTTATACTTCCACATAACCTGCTATGTACTACCACTTATCATGATACCCAGCTATTAAGCAAGGAAACTTGAACCCCTAATCTAAATTTCAGTTTACTATGTATGAAATTATAGTCACTTGGAAGGGATACTGGGGCTATTCTGTCTCTGGTGATTTGTTGCCAGTAAATCAACAGAGTTGGTATCACAATTTTTATGAGTCTCAGAAGGCTTTCCATTACTTCTTTGATACATACATCAACAAAACCATATTTGCAACAGATGGCTGTTATGTATATGCATGGCTGGCTTTGTACTTGCGATCAAAGAATCACTGACTACCAGTGACGGGATTGATGATGGA
Source organism: Myotis brandtii (assembly GCF_000412655.1). Lineage (NCBI taxonomy): Eukaryota > Metazoa > Chordata > Mammalia > Chiroptera > Vespertilionidae > Myotis > Myotis brandtii. Next base: position 2,290,494 of record NW_005368305.1, on the reverse strand, counting down.
ATATCCACAATCAGCTCTTCTTTTTGAACTTATCTATGACTTCATAGGACACTGTGTGTTGCTTTTTCATGTGACTGAGAGTAACGCTTCACGGAATGAGTACAGGCATTCCTCGTTTTACTGCGCTTCCCTCTATCACGCTTCACAGAGAGTGCATTTTCATCAACATCAAGGCAGACCCTCCTCCAGCAAAAACATCATGACTGGCTGAAGACTCAGATAATGGCTAGCATTTTCTAGCAATAAAGAATTTTTAAAAATTAAGGTATCCACATTTCTGTTTTAGACATAACGTTATTGCTCACTGAATAGACTATAATGTAGGGTAAACATAACCTTTACATGCATTGGGAAATGAAAAGTTAATGTAGAATAGACTATAATGTAGGGTAAACATAACCTTTACATTGGGAAATGAAAAGTTAATGTGACTCCCTTTAGTGTGATACTTGCTTTATTGCAGTGTTTTGGTATCAAGCCTGGATGATCTCCAATGGACATCTGTATTAAACACATTGTCTTACTTCAGGGACATAGGATTTCTTTTTTTATTGTTGTTGTTTTCTCATCCATGCTAAAATTCTGTTGCCCAAATTTTTCTGCCTTCATTTTTGGATCATATCTTGCATTGTACTTGACCATTGCATCCTAAAGCTGTATTCTTTGAGTTGTTTCCCCAGTTCTAGTAGGGAGCCAACCTTGTAATTATAGTACATGTAAATATTGGCTATTTTAAAAAGGAAACCAAGCATTTCACAACTGAAAGTTTGTAACTGGGGTCTAGTCCTGGGTCTACTAGTAATTATACAATTTTTGGCAAGACATTTAACTGTTCTGTGTATACACAAGCATAATCTCAAAGTAGATGATCTTTAAATCCTTAAAATTATGATTCAACATGAGACATCAAAGTATGAGCATGAAATAAATTTTTAAATTGTACAATTTAATTTTACATCTGTGTTTCATTTTAAGTCAACTAAAATCTTTTTTGGAAATATGTGGAATATAATTATTAAAAGCAGAATAAATATAAATAATAATTGATTTAGTAATACCTGCATGCATTTTAATGTACGGCAAATTATTTCTTACACATACCTGTTATTTTATTTATTCTTACTCAGTTTTTTATTACCCTCTTTGCTGTTTTTTACATCCTGGGTGGAATGTCAGATTAAATTAGTTAACACCTGCAGGGTATAAAAGCTTTAATGAATAAGATGTCCTGGAGATTACTTATTTATTGAAGCATTCTCAATTTTTAAAATATCTGCATAATGACTGCATATGGAGACTCCTTTATTCTTTATTTCCCCATAGTGTGGTGTGTGTATACATACATATAATTTTTTTAAACCCCAGCTGTATCTACTAAAACCCTGTTATCATGAAACAGCAAGAAACAAAATATGCTAGGAGCAAATTCTATGAAAAGCAATTCAATAACAGCAATGTCACTCCTGAGAATCTTATAAATTTTAATAGTTGTCATGTCCATTTTTTGCTAATGTAATCAACTAACAAAGAGAAACAAATTATTCAGCCTTATTCAATTTCTGATAGGGGAGAAAAACAAAATCCTTGATGCTGAAATATTTTATACCAAATCTTATTAAGTGCAGCCAGTCTTTTTGAAGATGGCATTGTGGTGATATAATAATAATAATAAAAACCTCTATTTCTCCATTTGTATTATTACACAATAAAATATTTTACAAGCTATATACAAATAAAATATGTTTTGGTGGATTGAGAAGGGCAGATAATTCCTATTCACAGCCATGTCTTAGTTTATTTTATTTATGTAAATAGAAAATAATCTAGTGAAATATTCATTCCATGTTAACTTTCCCTGTTGAAAACTGTCAACAATCTTTTTTAAAAAATGTTTGTGATACTATTCCTCTGGAAAGGTTTCAGCTCAGTGATTTTGTTTTCAGTTGGAAAAATAGCAGTCCACAGGTCTTAAGCTAGGATGCATCACAATGCATTTGGTAAGTATTGTTGTCAAATTATTTGCCCTACTGTAAGAGGCCTTTTTTATTTGTCTCTCAGAATTGAGCCAGTGTTCAGTGAACTCTATGATCTGCTCCCAAATATTTTTAGGCTGTTCACTCAAAGGAATTAGCAGCAAAGGTAGATACAGGGACCAGTATAACTACCTAGAACCTAATTGGGAAGTGCAGGAAGTCTTGGCTTCACTTTTTGCCACTTTGAAATTATTTTTGGTAACATTAACTAATTATCATAAAATCATTAGCTTATTTTATTAACAAGTCATATAGATAACTGGGCCCTCAAACCCACTAGGGATTTTTACTTTTTTATTTATAAGAAATATTAAAGATTCAATAAGTGGTAGGGAAATGAAGTGAGCACATTAATTGATTATTAAAATAATAATATATTTATTGTTATATTTAATATGTAGTCATTCATACATTTTAAATGCATAATTTAATCAGGTTTTAGAAAATGCATACAGTTAAGTAACTATCATCCAATGATCAAGGTATAGGTCATTTCTCTTACCCTTCGCTTCCTTTGGATTTCATTCTAGTAAACCCCCAGGACCTAAGCAATATTGTCAGAACAATGGATTTTCTTAACTGCATCATACTATATATTTTTTGAGTGTATCTGACTTATTTTTCTCAACATAATGTTTTGAGATTTATCTATATTGTTGCTGCATCTGTAGTTTTTTTCTTTATATGTGTGAAGTATCATCCTATTGTGTGATGATAAAGCCCTTGTATAATAATTCTCCTATTATAGACATTAGGCTTGGTCCCAGTCTTTCTGTATTACAAATAAAGCTGATATGAACATTTATGCTGCACAAATCTTTTTCTGGAAATGCTTTTATTTCTAATTTATGGACCATAGTGTGGTCGATGCAATAATCTGGAATTTGATAAGGCTTTCTTAAAGGGTCACATATAAGGAAACATTAAAACTTCTAAACCCAAACTTCCAGCTTTGGTATATATTATTGTCTATATTGGAATCCAAGGGCACCGTGTACTTGATGGTGACACGGAGGTAGTTTTATGGGAGGTCTCTGTGGAGCAGTTGTAACATAGGCAAATTAGAGGAAAGGCCAATGATCAGACAATTGACTTTGATAGAAGCCAAATATTTATTTGCAATAACATGCAATTTGTTTATATATAATGTTAGATTAGCATTCTGATGTACTATTTAGGAGCTACTTGACATTGGTCAATCCATTTAACTCTCTGAGTTTGTTTCATTTACATTTGTTTTTTTAAATTTTTTAAATTTATTTTAAATCCTCACCCAAGTTTCTGTTTTTATTGATTTTTAGAGAGAGAGAGAGAGTGAGAGAGAGAAACATCTATTAGTTGCCTCTCATGCATGCCCTGACTAGGGATGAATCCACAACTTACATATGTGCCCTGACTGGGAATCGAACCTGCAACTTTTTAGTGTATGGAACGACAATCCAATCAACTGAGCCACCTGGCCAGGGTTCATTTTTATTTTTTCAAAGGAACATAAGGATACCTACAGTGCAGAGTCGTCATGCTTTGAAATGAAATATGCAGAGAGTGTAACAAGTTCTAATGAATAGTATTTATTATAATGCAAGTCATGAGTGCACTACTTTCATGTTCTCAAAGTTCTCAAAGTTGTAAGCATTATTTTAGTGGAAAGGGATGACAGGGACATCTCTTTTAACAAACTGCAGGAATGTTCACCCAGAGAGTTGGAAAAAGAGGGGTGTGAAGTCAGTTTCCATCTCATAGGAGGGCTTGTAAGCTTCTTCTGAATGTGTATAAAGTCTGAGCAACAGATCAAATAATTTTATTTGTTCATACAAGAAAAATACCCAACCCCATGTTCATCTAAGCTTGCTCTTACTCTATACTAAAAATAGGGACATAGTACATGGATATGAACTTTGCACTATAACAACTTTATGGATACACACTCAGAATTGTAGGTGCATAGGAAGACATGTAAACTTTGAAATTAAATGTAAATATTTATAAGACAAATGCTGTAGAGTATAAATGTATATTTAAAAAATAAAAAAAACACTATGTTGGGCTCTACTCAAGGTCTAGAAACATTGTTATTGTTTAGGATCAGAGGTTGACCTTGCTCCTAGATAAAGATTATATTTGATGACCATGTATGTCTTTTTTTCTATAGTTTTGTGAATTTTAATATAAATTTTGATTATATAAGTTATATAGCTGGACTTATATTACAGTTTTGCTTCAGTACTTTCAAAAATAAAAATTGCTCCCTCTATACCTTTCTCTTATTTCTTATCTCCAGAAACTTTTTATGATGTCAACAATGTCACACTTTGTTTTAAAACAAGCAAAGAAACACATAACAATAGTAAAACACTTCAGAATTGTTCGCATAGTGTACTGAGAAAAAAAATGATCATTTTATTTATTATTACTTTTAATCTAAAGCTTATTTTATGTTTTGAAGTTATAAGTTTAAATTTCCTCAATAATTTCTGATTGAAAAAGATGTTTTGCTGGGAAGATTACCTTAGACATTCAGTTCTACAGCTGAGGTCTTGGAGATCAGAAATGCCTGTTAGCATACATATGCTTCAAATCTTTCTGTGTTCTCTTTCTAAACGAGGAATTTAAAACATTGTGCCTCTGGAGTGTTGAGATAATGTTTTCCAAAGCATTTGGAGTCTTAAATTTGAAAATTTCATGGACAGAAAAAAATGGTTTTGTAAAACTATAGCTTTAATGCTTTTCTTTTTTCTAGGAGATATTACCAAATTATTGCTCTTTCATCAAGAACTAAATATATTCTTTTATATATTCAAAGCATAGTCCCTGCAGACAAGGACAATTGAACATAGTTAAAAAGAAGCAGTTTTTAATTTATTTTCAGTTGGCAACCACAAGAATGGGTTCTTTCTCTTATTTATTTTTATTTAATCTTTGAGGCTGATGGCTCCCTAGTGAGAGGATAATATGAATTCAGCAATCGGGGCATTATTTTAACATCCCTTACATGCCATATTAGGTTTCTGCAGAGCATTCCCTTGTGCCAGGAAGAAGACAGAATGAAGAAAAGGCTTTTGCAGCATGATTTTTGATTGTTCCTTTATTCTTCAGATCCATCAGAGGCTCTAAGATGACCAGAAAACACAACCAGATAATCTGTGTTCCAGAGAAGTTAAGTGACACTATTTGGCACTGTGTTGCACACAGGTTTACACAGATATATTTACTGCATTTATTAATATCAGAGAATATCAAAAGGACTTTCAGATGTATTTTCAATATAAGCAACTCACAAGTGAACATTGAATTTAATAAAAAGTGAGAGGTTTCTGATCCTCATCTTGCTTTGTCTACGCTGATTCTATCTTTATTTCATTTATGATGAATTACTATAGGTACATTTTAGTGAATTAATGGAATTATGGAACCAGCCTTTAATATATCATTTTCATATGCCTTTTCCCACCATACTTTCTGCAGAATTACAGTTTACCAGATTAGTTAGCAAAATAGGCCATTAGTATTCATGCATTATGAGATTGGTTTGGATAATAAAAATGGTTAATTAGAGGAGAATCTGATACAATGTGCTTCTTTGTCATTGTTTTTGTGATCCTGTCCTTTACTGATGACAATATAAACTATTATCTTGTTACTAATCCAAGATTTAGTCATATATGATTCAAAATACACTGGTCCATTTTGCATTGTTTGTTCACTTTGGAGACTGAGAGGAGGGCAATGTTTTGACACTTTTTTTTTGTATTCTATCACTACATAAATATTTTAAATTGAGGTATAATTGACATATAAACATTACATTAGTTTCAGGTATACAACATAATGATATTTATATACATTGTGAAATGACTCTAAAAAATTACCAGTAGGTGTGATTCTGTTTCTCTGATTGTATTCTCACTGATAAAAGTAGAAACAATTCTTTCCTACCCGTTTTTGTTTTTGTTTAAGAATGAGTAAAACTTTCCAAGAGCCACAGCAGCACACTTTCCCTAGTAATGCCTCAGGATATTATTTATAATTTATCAAATCCGCTATGGCATAGTTTGGTCTGAAGTACAGGTCTTCATGGAATAAAGGTGGATACCTATTCCTCAGGCTAATGATTCAGAGATCCAGGTAGCCATCTCTTATAGATTCTTTCGGTTTGCTGTTCTTATTTTTGTTTTAGCCTAAGTTTAGCTTGACTTTGTACTTAAAAGACAGCTGCAAGTGGCAATTATGGTTGCGTGCTTTTGTTTTCATGTTCTATTCGTGAAAAAGAGAGGGGAAAGGGAGAAAGAGAGATGGAGAGAGAAAAATAGAGTTCATATCTTTTCAATAAACAGCTTTATTGCTTAAACTATTTTAAATGGGTTATTATTTGCAAATGTGACTGTTGGAGGACACTTTCTTTGTAAAAATAATTGGGCATAATAGAGGGCCAGAAGTAGAGGATGTTCTTGATTTTATGATTTCCTAGTCAAGTATGAGGTAAAGATGTGGAGCATTAAGGCTGAATGAATGGAATAAGGGCCTTTAAAAATTTTAAACAGTATGGAGTTTCCTCAAAAAATTAAAAATCGATCTCCCATTCAACCCAGTAATTCCAGGTCTAGGAATATATCCCAAGAAATCATAAATACAAATCAGAAAGGACATATGCACCCCTATGTTCATAGCAGCACATTTTACAATCCATCAGCAGATGAGTGGATTAAAAAACTGTAGTACATCTACACAATGGAATACTACACTGCTGTAAAAAAGAAGGAACTCTGACCATTTGCAGCAACATGGATGAACCTAGAGAGCATTATGCTAAGGAAATAAGCCAGTCAGTGAAAGATAAATATCATAGGATCTCACTCATTTGTGGAATTTAATGAACAACATAAACTGATGAACTAAAAAATGTCCATAAGTAGGATGGAAATGGATGTCCTTCTCCCACAGGGGCTGGGGAGCATGCTCCTGGGAAGATGATATGTCTCAGACTACTGTCCTGTGGTTGGTGGCAGCTGAATAAGAATCTTGTTGATGATTAAGTTTCTTAAGGAAATATAAAAGCACTTGTAATTTTGTCTAATGTGGTTAAATCAAAGATAAAATAAACTTATCTTTTATTTTACAAATTAAAAATTAAAATAGATCCAGAGACATAGAAGCATGGAACAGACCATCCAACCACAGAGGTAATGGGGGTAGAGGGGGAAGGAGGGGAGAGATCAACCAAAGGACCTGTATGCATGCATATAAGCATAACCCATGGACACAGTCAGAAGGGGGGTGAAGGCATGTGCAGGGGGGGATGGGAAGGAGCGAGGAGAGGTCAATGAAGAAAAAGGATTCATATGTAATGTTTTAAACAATAAAAAATTTTTAAAAAGGAAAAAAATTCTTTTTGGAAATAGGAGACAGAAATGAGCAACGCTGTGGCTTGAAGAATGCTATTTTGATAAATAAATAAAAGAATGAACCAGCTAAATTGTTACCAAGTTTTTAAAAAATGTTCTAATGTTCTGATAGAAGTCTTCAAACTAATTTTCACAATTTCATTGATTTTTAAGAAGTAATTTGACCGAAAATCTTATCCATTTCAGTTTTAGGATCAATACTACAGACTGCTTGTTGAAAACAGTTGCTATGAGTAATGTGGTGTTGAACATGATAAGGTTTCTGAAATTGTTAGATTCTATCAAGTTTTATGCCCTTCGGCTAAGGACCAACACCTTAAATTATTTTCAGAATTTGATTGGTATCAGTACAGAGCAGGAAGTACTGGTGCAATGTGACCTCGGTGCTCTTGTCTTCCAAGAGAACAGTAATTGCCACACAAATGTCTGCCTGTCGTAGAACTGAAAGTTCGTGCAATACTCTAAACTGGAAGAACAGCTGAATGCATCAGTGAAAACCCTAAATTATAATAGGAGTTAACAATGGGCACTTTAAATCAGATATTAAAAATGACATCTATTTTTTTAATAGAGCACTATTTCTATGCAAGAATTGGGAACAAATTAATCTTTGAAAGGCCCAAGAATATCCTTCTCCTTGACCATCTGTGCACTGCTCCCCTCAGTCAAGGGTGCAGAAATATTTTTTGTCAGAATTTCAAATTCTGTTCTCTAGTCACTTAGCAACACTTTGGATTTTTACCATAATCAAGTCTGAGCCAGCTGGATTTCAGTTAGATTGTTGAAATGAAACAGTTTGAAGACTGGTGGTGGAGAAGGTGGCAGTCAGCTAGGGATCATTTCAATTTTAGACGCTTTGCCAAAAGAAACCTGTGTGGAATCCTAACATTCATAGGGAAAAGAACTTATAATCTTTTTAAAGACCTCACATTTGTGAATTATCACTTAAGCACAATATAGTTGTGAAATAATGTTAAAATAAATTGTGCCATGAGGCAAATGTTTTAATAGACAGTCTGAATGGAAAAATGCAATTTTTTCCTTTCCTTTTCTTTTTTTGTGAATAGAGATTAACATGATTGCAAAGTAGGCATAGCTCAGAATTCCACATTGTCACAATAAGAATAAGCATATGATTTACTACATTTACCTATGATGCTCCACTTTCATAGATACTTTGCTATAAAACAAGGTGAATTTCATCTCTGTTGAACTCTTGTTCCTGCTTGTAACCCTTTCTGAGTCGCCCCTCCACCTTTGCCCCTTACAAAGAAACACTAACGGTCTTTCTTTTTCTTGTATTTTCACAGATGCAAAGAATTTCCAGGGTTTCTGGGATTATATAACTTCAAAGGACAAATTACCTGGTTCTTCAAATTTCACTGAAGTTCTATCTCTGTATTGAGCCACATTTGCAGTGGTGGTAAAACTCCATAATCTGTTTTTATTGAGTGACTATATATATTGCTTGTAACCCTTTCTGAGTCGCCCCTCCACCTTTGCCCCTTACAAAGAAACACTAACGGTCTTTCTTTTTCTTGTATTTTCACAGATGCAAAGAATTTCCAGGGTTTCTGGGATTATATAACTTCAAAGGACAAATTACCTGGTTCTTCAAATTTCACTGAAGTTCTATCTCCGTATTAGCCACATTTGCAGTGGTGGTAAAACTCCATAAACTGTTTTTATTGAGTGACTATATATAGTAATAATTTTGAAAGTTACAGATCTGGACCTTTGAGAATTTGTCATTCTTTTTTTTTTTTTTCTGCATAAGAACTAGTTTAGGTCTCTTAAACTTGGCCCGGTGCATGAAAATTCATGCACTGGAGGGGGGTCCCTCAGCCCAGCCTGCCCCCTCTTAAAATCTGGGACCCCTCAGGGGCGGGTGGCAACCCAGCAATCAGGGGAAGACTATGCCCTATCACATCTCTGCTGCAGCCACTGCTGGTAGCTCAGCCTCAGGCGGCCCTGGGGGGCTGGTGGGCTGATGGGACTGGGGGACTCTGGAGGCAGGCGTGCGGAGTGGTCTGCTGCCCCGGCGGGGCTGAGGGGACTGGGCACTGCCATCTTGTGTCTGTGGGCACCCCCATCTTTGAGGGTGGGGCATTCAATTAGCATATTCCCTCCTTTTTGGCTGTGGGTGCTGCCATCTTTGCGAAGGCGTGAGGGTCAATTAGCATATTCCCTCTTTATTAGATAGGATGAAGAAGATGGTGTGAGGGTCAATTAGCATATTCCCTCTTTATTAGATAGGATTGTGTTTTATTTTACACTATGAAAATAAGATTTTCTTTTTATTTTCATGAGTTACAGCTTACATAAAGACAAGATAAGAACAAGGAAACCGGATTGAAAGCTGGATATTCTGTAGCAGATCAGGCTTCCTCTTCAGCTTTGGGTCTCTAACCCTTATCAGTCTAATGACATATATTTCAAAAGTTTCAGCAATATTAAAATTCATTACATGTCATAGGCTTTTGAAATGGTTTGCAATTTTCCAAATTCATCATCAATTTTTTACCAAAGTCTTAGTTCCCTCAAATGTTTTTAGTGTCACCAATACACATACTAGTCTTTTCAACATTTTCAGTCATAAAAATGAGACTTTTTAAACTTAAGGCTTTAGAATTACCCTCAGGTGGGTTTCAAACTTTAACTAAATTTGATCTAGACTTTAGAATAATATTGCTCTATTACCATATTTATTCCAAAGTGAAACAACATTATAAAGAGGAAAAAAGTGTGATTTGTAGCGTTAGGTATTTCTTTAAATTCTATACTCTTTACTTTTTCTAAAATTGTCTTTACATGTTACTTAATTTTTCTTTTTTTTCACCCTGTAAAATGTAAATAATGTATTAAAAAGAGTTATATTTAGGACTAGATGAGATAGTGCTTTATTATTTGATTGAGTCATTGCATATTTTTCTATCCTCTAGTTTTGGAAAGATTCCAGGTGACTTTTCATATTACATAAAGTATCTAGAATAAATTAAAAGTTGGATGAAAAAAAAATTTTTAAAAAATGTTGGATGAAAAGACTTAGCTGGTTTGGCTCAGTGGATAGAGGCCTACATACTGAAAGGTCCTGGGTTCGATTCTAGTCAAGGGCACATGCCTGGGTTTTGGGCTTGAACCCCAGTAGGGGGTGTGCAGGAGTCAGCCAATCAATGATTCCCTCTCATCATTGATGTTTCTCTCTCTCTCCTTCTCCCTTCCTCTTATATATATATATATATGGTAAAAAGAAGAAATAAAATATATTTGTAGTCAAATGAAGCTAGGAATAAAGTAATATACAAAAATTTTCTATCAGTAAAGGATACTTTAGTCACAAAGTGCTAGAAATAAATTTGAAAAAAGATAAACTTTATTATTTTCACAATTTATTACATTCATGAGATAAAAACAAGCACATTTCTTTCTTTAGATATAAAATATCACTAGTGCATAGTGTAATAATGATAATGAATAAACAACCTCAACACTATCTTTATAATAGACTCAATTAAAAGCATCATAAAACTACAATGAGATACCACCTCACACTCATTAGAAGAATTATTATCAACAAGACAAATAATAAGTCTTGGAGAGATTGTGGAGAAAAAGAAACTTTCATTCACTGCTGGTGGGAATGTAACCTAGTACAGTCACTATGGAAAATAATATGGATTTTCCTCAAAAAATTAAGAATAGAGTTACCATATGACTGAGCAGCCCTTCTTCTGGGTATCTACCCTCCAATATTTGAAAACATTTATTCACAAAGATATATGCATCCCTATTTTCATTGCAGCATGATTCATGGCGGCCAAGACATGGGAACAACTGAAGTGTCCTTCAATAGGTAATTGGATAAAGAAGATGTGGTACATATATACAATGGAATACTACTCAGCCATAGATGAAATACTGCCATTTGCGACAACATGGATGAATCTTGGAATATCATGCTCAGGGAAATAAGACAGACAGAAAAAGTCAAGAACCATATGATTTTACCCAAATGTAGGATATAAAGTTGAAAGCAATAAATAAACAACAAAAACAAACAAATAAAAATTCATAGACAAAACAACAGTGGTTGGCAGAGAAAAAGGGGGCGTGGCTACAGTAAACTGTGAAAGTGTTTGAATATATAGTGTTAGAAGGAAATTTGACTTAGGGTGGTCAACACACACTGCTAAATACAGATGATGTATTATAGAATTGTACACTTGAAACCTATATAATTTTATTAACCAATGTCACCCCAATAAATTTAAATATTGTCACTGAAAAAAATCTCATAAATCTAATGTTTACAAGGATCTTCAATATAAAAATATATTATTAAAGAAAAAGTAAAGAAAACTATTTCAGGGGGACAACAACATGCTGTTTTGATATCTGTGTAAGTTTATACTTTCCGTAGGGGAAAGATTGATGTTTTCTCTGACACAGTCTGTTCTTTGAATACCCAGCTCTCCATGCACTTCTTCCTGTGTCATCTCTTCTTTATACATCTTAGTTCCATCCAGTTTCTATATTCAGCTTAAAGCCTAGGATCTCTAGTAGTTGTGTTACCTTTTCCCTTAAATCTGCTATAGTTATCATTTGTCTGGAAGCAACTCATTTGCTCTTAGCATGCTTAATGTAAAATGTTGACATAGCCCAGGGATCAGTAAACCTTTTTCATAAAGGAAGAGATGGAATATATTTTCAGATTTTCAGGCCATAATATTCCCGTACAACTATTCAACTATCAGTGAAGGTGAAAATAACCAGAGACAAAAACTAATGGGCATGGTTATATGCCAATAAAAATTCATTTACAAAAACAGGCAGCAAATAAGATATGGCCTGTGGGCCATAGTTTTCCAACCCCAGCCAATACACAAAATAACCATGAGATTCTCATTCTAGGGATAAAAGCCTGAGAAACACACAGTGATTATAGGTCCATAGCAATGATCAAATGTTACAGTACATGAATAATGAAGTACAAGTTCTTTGGCTAGTCTACTTGGTTATCCAGAGCTGTTTAGGAAGTTATTTAACTATTTTCTTTCATGGTCATAACTTAAATGAACATTGTCAAGAATGTCTTTTTTGAGAACTGTACAACTTTTGTAGCCAGCAGCTAGTACATGTGTGCTGATTTGGGAATGGAGGTAGGAGGGGGACTGTTGCTCTTGGTTCCTTTAGGTGTTTAATAATTATTGTTTTTTGCAATCCAAGATTTGTACTCTGTAAAAGTAATTCTCTGAAAACTTAATTTTATGACTATATGTACATAATCAAAGCTAGAGATCTTGCCTAGATATAATGCTTGAGTGTGAAGGAGGAGTCTTTTCTTATATTTATTTTTGTTACATTTATTTCTCTTCATCCCGGTACTTCATCTTATCCCAGTACTTCCTCTTACCCAAACAGGTATTTGGGAGTCATCTGATTAAAAAAAAAAAAAGGACTTGGGTGTGATGGAACCATGTTATTTCCATTTTTTACTGGAAGCTTGTGTCCCTGTATGTCAAGGTAATTGTTTTATTCTTCCAGGGATGCCACAAAGGAAACCTCTATCACATAGCTACATCTAGAGCCAAGGGAATAGAAAATGCCCACATTTTCCTGGGCAGTGATATATCCCGCTAAAATCAGGATTTATTTTTTAATTGGGTAGAATGATTGGTAGAGAATAGTTGGCTGTTGTTACAGCGTTCTAGTCTTCATGGATGTAGCTTGATTTGGGATATATTTTAGAATACCAAAAAGACAGATGTGACATTTATAGTTTTCATTTGATAGTTTCTGAGCTCAAATTACACTCACTAATAGATACCTGGACAGAGTTCTTCTATATGACTAATTGTAGTTGAATAAATAACCAAGGTGAATGTAGGTTATTGTTTTTTTAAAAATATATTTTTATTGATTTCAGAGAGGAAGGGAGAGGGAGAGAGAGAGACAGAAACATCAATGATGAGAGAGAATCATTGATCGGCTGCCTCCTGCAGGCACAACCCCTACTGAGGATTGAGCCTGCAACCCCTGGCATGTGCCCTTGACCAGAATCAAACCTGAGATCCTTCAATCCGCAGGCTGACGCTCTATCCACTGAGCCAAACCAGCTAGGGCTGTTTTGTTTTGTTTTAATGGGAGACAAGGCACCTCACTTAGATAGGTAATACAGTATAAGTCATCTTATATTAGTCTTAGATGAACTTTAGTGCAGCCACAGAAGGAACCTTGATTCTTTTTTTAAAAAAATAAAATTTATTGATTTTTCTACAGAGAAGAAGGGAGAGGGATAGAGAGCCAGAAACATCGATGAGAGAGATCGATCAGCTGCTTCCTGCACGCCCCCCACTGGGGATGTGCCCGCAACCAAGGTACATGCCCCTGACAGGAATCGAACCCGGGACCCTTCAGTCTGCAGGCCGACGCTCTATCCACTGAGCCAAACCAGTTGGGCGACCTTGATTCTTTTTAGATAATTTTTTTGACTCTGTTCCAGTTTATAAAAGGACTAGAGGCCGGGTGCACAAATTTGTGCATGGGTGGGGTTCAGCCAGCCTGCCCTGACTGGGGCTGATAGGGCTGGCCGGGGAGAGGGGCCTCAGGCGGTTGGCCGGCTGGCCCCGCCCCCTGATCGAACTCCCATTTGAACTCCCGGTTGAGGGGACAATTTAATTTGCATATTAGCCTTTTATTATATACGATGAGGAATTTGTACTCTAAAGTTCTTTTTCATTCAATTTTGTTGAAATGGTTTTGTTCAGAAAGATTTTTTAAGTCAGAACTAACCCAATATCATCTGAGCCTAAACACATAAAGTGCTGTTGGTTTGAAACCTTGGGGGCTCTTTGGGTGAAATCTGAAACTGCCCCTCCACACAAACAGAGATCTAAGAGAAACTGAAGAAAGGGACAGACTCTTCCAGGTTGGTAGGTGGCAGGTTTAATAAGCGAGGGGACTTACATAGTAGGCTTGTCTTAGGCCAGTGGTTCTCAACCTTCCTAATGCCACGACCCTTTAATACAGTTCCTCATATTGTGGTAACCCCCAACCATAAAATTATTTTTGTAGCTACTTCATAACTGTAATTTTGCTACTGTTATGAATCGTAATGTAAATATCTGATATGCAGGATGTATTCAGGTGACCCCTGTGAAAGGGTCGTTCGATCCCCAAAGGGGTTGCGACCCACAGGTTGAGAACTGCTGTTTAGGCCTAAGAAGTGTAGATCTCTGCACCCACCTGCCAGAATCTTAAAGAGTACATAGGTTCAACTGGCTTCAGTCACGTCCTCAGTACAAATAGCCTCAACAACATCTTGCTCCCTCAAGGCTATGCCCTTGAAACATCCTCTAGAATGGAAATGGTGGGCGGAATCTACATTCCAAGGACAGGGGTAGGGGTGAGGAACCTGTGGTTGTCTGGATTCAATTAGTAAGTCAACCTGCGCTTATGTGCTCTCAATGACCTCTTTAAAAAGTAACCATAGAGGGTATATCACTTGTGGCATTATTATTTTAAAACAGCAATTCTGGGTGTATTTTTGGTAAATATACACCAAAGTATACAAATGAGCTATCTTGCTGTCATAGAATGTGGTGTTTATAAAACTATTAAATATTTTAAAATACATAAAGTCTTTATTTGGTTTTGGAATAATTGATCTATTGTCCTTCTTTGCCAATTGTTAGAAACCAAATTTTTGGTTTTCTTTTTAGACTATATCTACTTATAGAAAATAACCTTTTTTTATCCCTCCTAGTTAGCCAGACTTTGAGGTGAAGGGCACAGTCCTCCTGACAGCTTATTCTGTCTAAGGCTGAAGTTTGAGGGTTTGCTAAAATCACCCTCATTTTCAATCATTCACTAGAAAGATTCACAAAACGCACTAACAATAATGATACAGTCATATTTATTGCAGGAAAGACTATACTAAAATCAGCTAAGGGAAGAGATGCATAGAGCAGCATATAGGGATGTTCCAAATGCAAAGCTTGAAGTCTCAGGATCCATTACCTTGGCTATTCCATGATGCTTTACAAGGTATTGTCAACCCAGGAAGCTCACTGAGCTTCAGTGTCCAAAGTTTTTTTCTGTTTTATTTTGTTTTGTTTTTAAATTTGAGGCTTCATTCCTGAGGCATGATGGATTGGTTCATTGTCCATGTGGTGAACTCAATCTCTAGCCCCCTTGCTCCCCAGAGGTAAGATGATATCACATAATCAGGAGCCTCCACCCTAAATCATATGGTTAGTTACTCTGGTATGGTCACCTCCCTCCTAGGATGATCAAAATTGACCAACTTCATCTTCAGTCACCTCGTTAGCATAAAATATCAGGTGTGGTCCGAGGAGCTCTCTATGAAGAAAAAAGAGACTCCTATCACTAGAGAAATCCCCAGAGTTTAGAGGTTGCCTCCTAGGCACCAGGAAAAAAGCCTGACTTCTCTTGAGACCAATTCCTTACTATGCAGTCATCTATTCATAATGACCTTCATGTAAAAGATGATTGAGCTAACTATAATAATACAGCCTTATATACTTTGGGAAAAATGTGGTTAATATATAACTTTTAAAAATGAGGAGAATAAAAAATCTGTTTTATACCTTTTGAAATTTCTACCTGCTCCAGAGAAGCGAAGTTGCTACCAAATCTGACTGCACTGCAGTAAATGCAGTTTCTGAGTGCTGATGATAATCATGTCTTTTCTTGAGCTTGTGTAGATTGGACTATAAATATAATTTCTAATCACACTGAAAAAAGTTTAGGAAGGGTCAATATGAAAGATAAAACATAAGCTGTTGCTCTTGTGAGTTCATGGTAAGGTACAATAGTGATCTGTGTGGAAAATAGTAACTGAAGTGATCATGTTCCTCAGAGTGTTTAATCAGTGATTCTGAGTCCCTCCTCCCCCCAGGAAAATAGCTGGCATTCTATTTGGATGGAACATCCCGGAAGGAAAGAAGTCAATGTTTTGTATGGAGTAGAGGGTCACCCTTTTGGAGTTGGTCCAGATTGTGGGAGATATGTGTGAAGAGCAGGATATCAAAAATTGGAGCTTGCTGGCATGCCTTATCAGGATGCTTTAAAATATCTAAGTTTTTTACTAAACTGAACACTATTAGTAGCTCACAATCAAAATGTTCTTTGAAAATGACCACAATTTAATGGTTTCTAACTGTATGGCAGGAGACCCTTTCAGAAATCCTTAGAGAACTGCACCTCTGTGACTTCATTCACCAGATTTGTGCTTCAACCAGCTGACATCACAGCATCTGCCCTCTGTTCAAAGACTGAGAGCCTACCTTAAGTTCTCAATTCCCAGTTCCCATGAAGATTTTTTCAAAGAGAATTTGTAAATATACTTAAAATTTTATATGTATAGCTAGAACACATTTCAAATATTCCAAAACTAAAAGGCAATTTATGAAGATTATAGACACTAGCATTGTGCAATATCCATTTAAAATATCTCACTTATCTATTAAAAACAAAATATTAATGATAAAACTAAGATCCATATAAATATATTTTATACCTCCTCCATAACTAGACATAAACACTATGTTGAAGTTTGGGAATATTATTCCCATGCATATTTCTGCATTTTACTAAATTCAGTTGACCCTCATTCTTTTTGAATATGTATTTGAAAATTTGCCTAATCACTAAAATTTACTTGTAATACAAAAATCAATACTCATGGCACTTCCCTGGTCATTCACAGACTTCCGCACAGGCATGAACATTATGAACTGCCCAGAAAAGAGTGACATGTGCCTAAGTTTCTGGATTCATGAGATGGCATCCAACTTTTGGAAAGGCATAGTGAAAAGCCTTGTTGTGAGGCTGAAAGCCAAAGACATTTATGGTTACACTAGAGGTCCGGTGCACAAAAATTTGTGCACTGGGGGGGGAGGGGTGTCCCTCAGCCCGGCCTGCGCCCATTTGCAGTCCAGGACTCCTTGGGGGATGTCCACCTGATGACTTAGGCCCACTCCTCAGGGGATCAGGCCTAAGCTTGCAGTCAGTCATCCTTCTGGCAGCCAGGAACCCCTCGGGGGATGTCCGACTAAAGGCTTAGGCCCCCAAGGGATTGGGTCTAAACTGTTAGTTGGACATTCTTAGTGCTGCCACGGAGGTGGGAGAGGCTCCTGCCACCACCTCTGCGCTGGCCAGCCATGAGCCAGCTTCTGGCTGAGTGGCACCCCCCATATGGAAGTGCATTGACCACTAGGGGGCAGCTCCTGAATTGAGCGTCTGCCCCCTGGTGGCCAGTGGCATCATAGCAACTGGTCACTCTGCTGTTCAGTCAATTTGCATATTAGCCTTTTATTATTATTATATAGGATGTCCCTATTTCCCCCCTTTTGCCCCCTTTACCCAGCTCTTGCCCCCCGCTTCTCTCTGGCCATCACCATACTGTTGTCTGTGTCCATGGGTTGTGTATATATTTTCTTTGGCTAATCCCTTCTTTAAATTCACTTCTTTAAATTTTTATTTTCAAATAAGTGCTTATAACTACACTATTATATATTTTGTATTATATTATTTAGAATTAAGATATTTTTAATTGAACCCTTGTAAATTTTAGCACAATTTAATAAATTATGCTAGAAGCAATTAGGAGATTTTTCATGTAATGCATACACATTTCAATTAATATTTTATTAATTTTTAATTTTTTAATATTTT